>NW_019227527.1:26712-42278 GCF_002742605.1 Olea europaea var. sylvestris | reverse complement strand
TTTTGAATAGTAAATTGATGGAAAATGTGTGGTTGAAAAATAAGGAAAAGTTTTTTATTAACGTGTAATATTATTTTAATAAAAAATGTGTGGTTGAAAAGAATAGAGAGAGAAATGTATTTTGAAAAAAATGGGTACCAAACGGGGCTATAATGCTGACAAAAATATGATAGAGTTTTTTGATGGCACGTGTGTTTTCAAGGACAGAACGAGGGACAAAAGAAGTCTTATAATGAAACTGAAGAACTTTTTCATGTGCTTGTATTGTTCTCCTAGTGATGTGGTGGACATAATCTCCTTCTAGATATATATTTGGCTGTATTTTTTATTCCATATTTGTACCAATTATTACCTTCCGTATTTCTCATCATCCACATTTTTGCAGCATCACTGCCGATGTTGTGGCCGAACTTTATGTGCTGAACATTCATCAAACCAAATGGTATGCACTCTACGTACTCATGAACTTGTGTGCCGTACCTGGCTATTGGTCTACACATAGGAAATTACATAATTAATTTATCTGTTTTTCTCTTCTTTTGTTCAGGCCTTGCCACAATTTGGTATTCACTCTGATGTGAGAGTATGTGCTGAATGTTTCAATAATGCCTCTAGGTAATTTCCTTTATGTGCTAGTGTGGATTGTCCAAGCCAGAATTTATGTTTGACTTTCTAAATAGTCATACGTAATCACTAAAAAGTGATGAGAGTGTTAATCAATCAAAGCCACAGCGGGGCTGAAAATATGGCTGCCATATATTCACTAATAATTACCTTCAAATTTGAAGTACTTACTATTAAAAAAGTCTAATAGATGCTCTTTTGATCTTCAACAACAAGCTGTCTAATGCTGTACGAATTGACTTTTAAAACCAAGGTGGGATTATTGGTATAGATAACAAATATACAGAATATCTTGCAAGCATGCACCATATTTAATTCTGGAGTTGAAATCTCTATATTCATGCTAGTTGTTCATAATCTTTCTGTTTTCAAAACTGCCACCATACTATTTGGGCAAAGTGATTTTTCTTTTTGATTGATTCGTGCTTATTTTGCTATCTTTCTCATGCTGCAACCACAGAGTTTCTGAGAACTTCAAATTCATTGAATCATTCTGTTCCATCACTTGTACCGAAAAGGTTGTGTTTTGAAATTTTCATTTATTTAACTTCCTTAATGGAATATCGTACTCATAGATCAAAGAAAGATGACATGCCAGCTTCTTCAAATGGAGTTAATGCTGCAACAGATTCAGTTTCGAGGTTGGATATCAATGTTGTTGAAGATACCAAATCTGAACCAACAGCTGAGAAACTACCAGTTCCTGGCATTTTAGAGTGCAAATGTGGAATGCCTTTGTGTATTTGTGAAGCACCAGCTCCTCCAACTGATTCTGTTACCCTACAGGCAAGTGCTCTCGCATGTCTGGTAATGCATCTTGGGTGAACCCTGTAGGCCTCAGGGATTTCATTCTATTGCAGCAGGTAAAAACTACTTCCACTCCCACAATTCAATTGAATCCAAAACCAAAAAAGGCAGACCCAATTCCAAAGAGAAGAGGTTCAACATCAAACAGCAAACCCAGGTATACGAATGTTTGTTTAAGTTGTTGATAGTCTCCCTGTATTCGTCTTGACATAACACATTTTGAGTCAAACTTACCTATTATTAGCTTTAGTGGTAAATTATAACAATCTATCTCTATGAGATGAGATCTCTTGTCTCCATTTGGCTGTTCCTCCACTCTATTTTTTGACAGTTCATCACATCACCTCTTGTTAGCAAATGGGAAGACGCGAACTCAATACACTATTAGTGACATCACCTCTGAAATGGCATCTTCTCATTTATTAACAAGAACTTATGTGCTTGTCAAAAAATAAGTGGGAGACAGCCAAATGGGGACTTCCATTGGGCATCATGATGCGTAAGATTGAGCAGTAACAACAGTTGAATCTAGTTCTCAGTAAACTTGGGTTGGCTACGGCCTACGTGAATCTAATTTAACCACTAAATCCAGAAAAGATTTCATAAAATCACCTCGTTTATGTTTCAGTTCATTAATCAATTTATATATTACTATGTTGATTGAATTTCAAGTGACGCTAGGACCTAATAGTTGTTTATGTCCAAGTCATTATTATTCTCGAAATTCTGTTTCCTTCTAAGATCAATTTAGTTGACAACTTAAGAGTTTTAGCTCTTCATTTTGCACAATTTTTTATTTTTTATTTTTTTGGGTAAAGGGAACCTTTATCAAATATGAAATTGGTTATATTAAAGAATATTTTAGGTTTTCTACTACTTAACAAGAGTTTTGTCCTTTGTGACCCTCTGAGAAATTAGGCATCAACGTGGATTGGAATAACTTATAGCGCATTCCCCCCTGCGTCACATTAATTTCTAGATCGAATTGAAATTGGAACTAGAGTTGAACCTCCAACTTTGTGGTAGTATGAAGATTACATGTTACAGTGGCTCGAAGGATGGCTTTTGAGGCTACATGAATTCAGAATCTCTCCTCCCTGTTGGTGAAGCAAACAAGACGCCGCATCATTGTCATCACTATGCAACTTGGAAGCACATAATCTTCTAACAACTTGCCCATGGTGACATACAAAGTCATTAAAATCTGTAGTTAGCTTGTGACTTAGCCAAATAATATATGGGAACTTGTGACCCTTGCAGCTCATTCCAATAGGACAATCAGGACATCTATCTTCAATAAGAACATATCTGTTAACCCAGGAGGTATATATGACAAGAAGCTCAGTACTTAGTATGGTCCCACTAGGAAGTGTTACCCAAATGGTTATCCACCACAAGATGATTCCCCCAGAATTGGAATGCAAAACCTCACAGTTACTATGAGCCTTCATTATGATATACATCTGTCATAAAAGGTTTCATGGTTCTGTTTAATGTAATCAATTGTTTTATGACTATGCTTGTGAATTACTCTAATACTGAGTACACGTGTAACATCTTGCAGTACTATATTTAATCATGGTCAAGCTACTAACACTACCCTAGATAGATCATCCATGGATTATGAAGTTAGTGGAGAGGTATGAGATCTACACTTTTGGTTGGTTACTATGTTTTCAATAGAAATATTTGCACAGGACGTGGTAAAATAAAATAAAAAATAAAAAATAAAAAATAAATAAATAATTGAATAGGGAACGATTAATTTCTCTAATTTAGAAGTATTTTGCAAACTATTGCGTAGGGTTTGAGAGAAGCTATAAAAAATGGAGATACAGCTTCTGCTAAAAAGCTTTTGACTCAGGTACTTTTTCCCTCCTTTTCCCTTTTTTTATTCTCAATGGTAGATTGGGGCTTTAGTGCTTTCTATGCTCTGATATAAAACTGAATATTTTCAAACTAGTAGGGAGTGGATGCAAATTACTGTGACAAACAAGGGTCATCTTTATTACATCTGGTACTCTCTCCCCACTCTCTCCCTCACTTGCATCAGAAGATTAAATAAGTGGATTTGAATACTCATCTGTTGACGCGGTTTAATACTGTAGGCAGCAGTTTTCAATCAAACTGAGATAGCTTTTGCCCTCATGGATCATGGAGCAAGCATGGACTCCAAGAATTTACAAGGTAAGTGGTTTATATTTTCAATATTTGTCCATCTTGAATGGGTTGTGGGATAGTCTTCTAGTTTTGAATACAAATAGATGTGTCCTCACCTTAATTGTTCCTGCGGCAGTTAGAAATAGAGGATATCTAAGTTAATAGCCAAACCTCTGTATTGTGCAAGCAAGCAAACAGGTCCTCATGCTTGTCATCTGTGCCATTCTGCAAGCAATTATGGCCTAATTTTCCTTTTTGCCTGACATCTATTAGATAGGGCATGTAAGTTACCGAGTGAAACAATCTTCTCTAATTTTCAGTTGGCATGCTTCACTCATTGTGTCATTCTGGTTAAATAATGGTTTAGATTCTTTAAGAGTGGGCTGCATTAAGTTTGGTTAAGTAACTATTTTCTTTCTTTTTTTTTTTTTTTTTAACCGTCTCTTTTCAGGTGAAACACCACTAGATTGTGCACCCGCCACATTGCAATACAGAATGAAGAAGAAGATAGAAGAAAGTATGCAAGGGGATCCATGAAATTCCATTTGTAGAAACTCTTTGTTTCTAACGTTTTGATGTGGAAAGTTAGCATACTTTCCACAAGCATTGGTGATTGTGATCTAATGTTTACTGATATTTATTAATGTTATTAGTGTCCCTGACCAATGATGAAACTCTTAATCATAAAATCTTTGACACAATTTTCAGTTATCATCCATGTTATGAATAACAATAGCAACGATGCAATAATCAGGTTTATTTTTAACGATGATTTATTTTTGCTTCATTCACTATTTCATGTTGTTACTTTCTGTTTTCTTTTACTTTGGTGGTGGGAAATGGTTTTTTGAACGTAAACTCTCAACACCTGCAATTTCCTAGTGTGTGAATCTTATATTACAAAGCTGTCGTCCATAATTTTTGTTTTCATTAGCTTGAACATGTCGTCCTTTTAGTTTTCCCTTGTTCTTCTTGATTGTATGATATTGAACTTGAAAAAGGTACCTTGTTTGTTCATGTGAAAATTAGTAGCAATCTTGTTATCTGGTAGATTGTAGTTGAAGCTTCCTTGAGGTTGAGGAGCACTAAAAAGTGTATTTCAGAAGCCTAAAGCAAGTGGGATTGGATTGGATGCTGATAAAGTATTCCATAACCGAAATGCAGGTACCTTCATTAGCTCAAATTTCATCATTTAAATCTAATTTATAGTTGGATAAACGTGTCTACTTTTCCTATTTTCATACGTACGATAAAACATTATTTACGTGCATTATAGAATTTTGAAGTAGGGAAAGTATGATATCAAATCTATGTGGAAAATGTCATCATTGGAGGAGATGCTCATGTGGATGTCAGTGGCATACTTTTTCCATGACCAACATTTTGCTTTGAAGAGTCTTTTTATTCTTATTGGCTTTGAAGAGTCTTCTTTTTATTTGCTTTGAAGAGTCTCTTTTTATTCTTATTGGATTTGAAGAGTCTTTTTATTCTTATTGGATTTGAAGAGTCTTTTTATTCTTATTGGATTTGAAGAGTCTTTTTATTCTTATTGGATTTGAAGAGTCTTTTTATTCTTATTGGATTTGAAGAGTCTTTTTATTCTTATTGGATTTGAAGAGTCTCTTTTTATTCTTATGGGATATGAGAAAGTAAAGCAGAAAAAGAAAATGTCACCCCACCCAACTTCTCCCCACTTTTTTTTTTGAAAGGTGCTTCTCCCCACTTTTCCCCACACGTTATCCACTGTGTAGATCTTAGGTTTATGTATATGTTTATATCTATAAATACCTGCCTTAGGCCATTAAGATTCCCCCCTCCCCTCTCTCCCCCCTTGTAATTGCAATGGTTGTGAGTGATCATATTCTGCTGTGCAAATCAGCTCTTATATTTGCTGTCACAAGATGTCTCTTGTCCTTTGCTCATACAGTCTCTAGTTCAATGAGCCTATTCTCTTTTTCCTCGGATTCGTTAACACGTATTTGGTTCAGATCCTCTCCTTCTTCTGCTTCATCGGCCAACCTGAAGATGGTTCGGGACAGTCTCGCCCTGACCACCTTCGGGGACATGACCGGCAGGTTGCCCGAAAGTCATGACACGTCGTGTGCTGTGTATTTGAACCGGTTGAGGAAGAAAAATGAGGTGTGGGAGCTTAGCAATTGCTGCCATATCTTCCACAAGCAATGTCTCGAGAGGTGGCTTGCTTATGATAGTCGGTTGTCATGTCCACTCTGTAGGGCGTCGTTGCTAGCCATTGGCCCACTTCCGCCTTCTTCCCGTCAACCGCCACCACCCAGCTGGGCTGTCGAGCAAATGCTTTATTTGTTTGGTGATGATCTGCTTCCTTGTGATTGAACCTACATTTTTGTTCAGGCCCTTCAATTTGAGTCTTGATATTAGCTTGTATATAATTAGTCAGAGATGGACCTTTCGTTTGTCAAGAAACAGTTGAGGGATTCTTAATTACCACGAAAAATAAAAGGTTTCCCAGTCACGAATTTATACTTCTGATTGACAATTAAAGGAATATATTTTTAATTGCACCTTTGTGCCAAAATATTATCAGACAATTTTAATAATATCTTCATGGCATCAAAATGGCTATGTAGATGTAAAAGCCAGTCAAAAGGAAATTCTAGAACAAGGGAGGCAAAAGAACAGGAAAGCATTTACTGGAGACTGGTGTACAATGATGCTGGAAAATGTCACACGGAGCACACAGTAAAAATTTTCTAGGCCAAAATCGGCGAGGCAAATATGCAAAGCATTGTATCAGAAAAAGGAAAGCTTTACTAACATACAAGTAACGTGCTGGATTCTAGTATGGAGCTTCATCCCATCAATCCATGGAGGATCCATCTGGCGACATCTATTTGCATTATCGTGAGCCACTGGGAATGATCGGTGAGGATGTTCACTGATCTGGGACCGCTAGAAAATAAGAAGATATAGCATGTCTAAACCTTTTCCTGTATTGCACAGGAGAAATAACTCCTGTTGGAGACATGCATAAGACTTTCTTAATCCAAGTTTCAAGATGCTTGTCCCAGGTATACTGTCTCATGAAATTACTAATCCCAATCACCAGCTCGTGCTTTTCCTCATCCAAGCCAACAAGTAGGGAGTAATCCGTCACATTTATTGTCTGTCATGTCACAAGCAAGGACGGATTAGGATAGCAATCACACTTGAGCAGAGCATAAAAGAATTATGGAAGCCTTGTCCTAAATGAATTCGGGATCAAGATTGACTACATGAATCCTTTTTCATCACTACATTTGATCCATCACTCATGAAAATGTACAAGAGAAAAACAATGACCGATCTAGGAGTACATTAAAGTACTTGAACAGAGAAAAGAGGAGAAAGGTCTGCCCAACTCGTATTGACTCACAATCATTTGAAAATGTGTCAGAATGTGTGTTATCATAGTCTAAATGATTTCTCCTCCTGATATGTGAGTTTGCATGTGTGTGTTCGTGTGAAATAAATGACAAGCTCAACTAGATATAAATCTTAGTTTCAGCAAACATAAAAGCTCATTCAAGCAATGAATAAGTTGAACAAGATGCTTACGGCAAGAAATGAAGTGTCATTCCATACAGCTCTTTCCAGCAACCGTTTTGCCTCGGTTCGCACAAAAATTGGAGAAGTTGCAATTTCCTCAATAAGGTTCTGATCAAGTAAAACTTTATCACTTCCATCTGAATCTGGATTATACCGTGATCGTGAAGAACCTTTGAGATCATACAATCTTGTGATGTTGCGCTTGAAGAAAAGATTTTCTGTTACCAGAACATCCATTTGTGATTCTTTCCCCTCCTTGAGATGCTTCCATGTCACCTTCAAGATGATAACAGATAAGCTAATAGCAACAAAATAATATGATTTTGTGTATTATAATAGACACGTGATACGTATATGATTGGAAAGATTTAGAGTCAACTAAAAAGATGACTGGCAATCAGTTAAATCGGCATTAAGCAAATAAGACTTCTGATGCGGTCAAAACACGTTCAAATGAATCCCGCACAGAGATTTTATGAACTCAACTTCAGGCACAATGATGTATATTGGGAGGTGAAATTGAAGAGCCAATACCTGATAGATGCCCAAGATCTTCGCCAGACAATTGGGAATTCCTGTATTGATTGATTCAGATAAATAATTGAAATAAGCTGGTGCAAACTTCGTGAATGATATGAGATCTGTCTTTGTAATCTGTTTAATAATAAATCGATTGTCCAAGGTTTGGTTCAAGATTACATTGCTCTTGCCACTCTGTGCACCCCTCATCTTACAGAGACTAATGGACCTAATGAAATCTAACTCGTTCAGGCAATAAGTTTCCCTTAAGGCCTTAAATTGCTTTGCAAAATAACAAATCACAGTATAATCCACCTTCTGTGGATGACCATCATTTGAGAAAGATAATTTGGCATGCAAGGTATTTCTGTCTAACAGTGAATCCAAACCTGACAAGCTTCGAGAGCCAGAATTAGACGAGAAGCTATCCTTGGACTCAGAAGCGGCCTTCTGTTTTTTAGGTTCATCTGACATTAAGTCAAGGTACTCTGGCGAGACAAGGGCATATGATATGATGCTGGTTGGCTCATCCTCATAAATCGGCAGAACAGTATCGGTGGAAGCCACAGGTAGGAGCATTCCGGCACTGCTTGGACGTGCTCTCTCTCTCAAAGATGAGATGTAGAAAGGGTTATACTCACTAATTTCCCCAAGGTTCAGTGAATTTATTGTTAAATTCTTGTCAAATGAGCCATACAAAGCTGAAGAGGATATTCTCGCCCAACTACTGGAATTATTGATATCATTAGGCCCTTTTGTAGGTAATGCAGAGGAAAGTGGGTGCGGTTCCTCAGTCAAAGACTGATCATTTGTACAGTTTAGAACACCCAAGTATTCTTCGGCTGATCTCATACCAGTAGGAAATATATTTGTCATCTGGCGATCACCATTCCATGCAGCATCTAAAATATTTATTAAATTTTCCATTGCTTGTAACTTCTCCTCTGGCTGAGCCAGTATCACAGCTTCTCCATTTTCAAGGTTGTCTGATTGATTGCTTGTATTTGTGCTAAAATAACTATGAGTAGAACTAGTAACATGTAACAAGCGTTGATCCCAGACATAAGAATGAAAAACTAACTGCCTCATTAATCCGTTGATTTTGAGAATGTCAGCCGCAGGCTGAACAACTTCATGATCCCTATTAAGCACTTGAGATAATAACTCCTAAAACAATATGAACTCTAAATTAGAGAAACAGATTCACAGCTAAGAAAATACTGTAAAATCATTTCTATTTTCTAGGGATATGCCAACGGAAGAAATTAAATCTTGAGATTATATTTACACCTTGCAAATGCACAGTTTTTGGGATACAAAAGAGCTTTTGTTGATTTTTGGGTAAAGATTGAAAAATAATGTAAGATTAATTAGTGCATGATGATGACTACATTATGTTATTATACAATAAAAATTACTAATGTTCTATGTGAGCCAAAAACTGACTAGACAGTTCAACCACCGTGTTAGCGGGTGAACCAATGACCCAGTGACTCAGTGACCCACCTCTTTGTCCAGGTCAATGCTCAGGTCGGGTTTGAAAACTGGGCTGCTAATGCTTAGCTCCTGTGAATGTAGCTTAAAATTTGGACAACTAAGTCGAAGTCAATAATTAATTGTAACTCCACGTTTCATTAGACTCACAACTTTTCAATTACACGTTTCTTCAATTTTTATGAAAATCTATTAAAAATCTGATTTTTAGTCACATCAAACTGGGGCTTAAAGTATATAACATGGTGGTATTGCAGTACAAAGCACAAATTGCGTCTATTTGCACCATGCAAAGAGGAGGAAATTATAAGATGCATCATGGTGTGGGCGCTGAACCAAAATATTACTTTAAAGAGGGATTGATAAAGATGCGGTACAAAGGAAATATAAAAAAGTTAACCACCTCAAAATCTTCTTTTTCCTTCTGGAGCATTGCTTTCAATTCAGCTATATGTTGACTGGACACAAAATCACTTGAATTTTTTTCTGAAATATGATGAAGAGCGTTCAGTTCCTCAGCAAATAAGAGTTCTGCCCTGCTTCTCACCTATAGTGATGCAATAGTCAATCACCCTATCAAAATGTAAACAAAAAAACCAAGGATTGCATTAGGAGAAAGTCTAAATAACCAAACCTTATCAGACTCCTTTTGTATCCACTCCTGCTTATCATAATTACAAACAATATTTGAGGGCGGAAGATAGACAGAGTAAATATGGATTGGAGCATATCGAAAACATGCAACCATCCTCCCAAAACTGCACATGCATAAACACTCAATGCCATCAGAGAGAAAATTACTTGAAAGCTTGAGTTGCTTGTAAGACTGCATCAGTATCATTTGAAACAGAAGAATGTATATACCCATAAAATCGGAGACATTCTCTATGTAGCGAATGACCACAGCTTGCAAACCTGTTTGCAGTATCATGTTTCGAAAACCTGAGTGCCAAAAAATTCCCAAATGATAGACGCAATGCAGCATCACTCATTACCACTCTTTTGGTGGCAGGAGGTAAACCATTGGTCCTTGGACATCTTAGGCACCGATGCCACGTCCAAATTTTTCCTTCTCGTTCACCTGGCAACAAGAACGCTGAATGCTTCTTTACAGAAATTTTAAGGCTTCCCTGTCGATGAGTATAGCAATGAAGATGTGCTTCCGATGGCATTTCACATGAGCGGCACCGGTAGCCCTTAAAAAGAAATTTTTAAATGAAACTCATATTCTGAATACAACTAACATAGTAATATGTAGCGATGTATGCAAATACAGAACATGCATAGGGAGAGAAAAGATACCTGATCAAACAAATGATCTCGAAGAAACCAACGCAAAGGCTTATCAAAGCTTCCATGGTACTTGATGCGAAAGATATCTCGTTGACAGACAGTTCCTTTCCACATACAACATGTTGACAAGGAGACCAAAATACCATGATGATCAGGAGATGAGGAAAAAGTTTCTCCTTTTAAAGATTCCATTTCCTCACTGCAGTTAATCTTGTGCAGTTCTGAAGATGCTATGTTTGATGTGCCTGAATGGGAAGTCAATTCAGTTCCATCTGCATGAGGACAGCTAACGTGTTGACCCACATCCATTAAATTGGTAAAATAACTGGAAACTTCATTATCATCTCCCTGTACTTCATTAGCTAAGAAAGAGGTCTCCAGAAACAGGTGATAAGCAGCAAACACTCCACGCTGGACTACATATTTAACTTTCTCCAATTCATCAGCACTCGCACCCTTGAGCAGAATCTGAAATAAAAGGAAAATTAACATGCCCACTCCTGCAGGATAGATTACTTTTTACTATAAAAAAACCTAATCCGTGCACAATTTTCATTAATAAGTGGTGACGAGAAACTTAGGAACTCTGCCTACTCAAGTATCATGTTAAATCACGTCATATAGAAGCTTAGACTGATAGAGAGAATAAACTTGTCTACTCAACTTGTGTCTTCAAAATAACAAGATTGTTCTTTCACAAATATACACCATAAAACCAAAATAGCAAGGGTAAATATATTACCACCACAAAATTTGTTTGTTCCACCTCAATTTTGAATGATTTTTTATCTATTTAATTGCCCCCGAGTAAATGACATAAATAATTTTCTATTTCCACCACCAATGATAACTTCTCTTCTTTTCCCTCACCTTGCCTGTGTGTATATATATATATTTTTATTTATTTATTTTTTTTGAGCTAAAACAATTTTCTATTTCCACCATAACCAATAACTTTTGCAGCCAAGAGTGTTTCTGCAAACACACAGAAGTCATCTCAATAAAAGTTAATTTAACATGCATAAATAGAATAACAAGTAGTTTATATAACCATTAGTCAGAGTAAATTTAACCTTTATTTAGTAAGAGCTACAAATGAGTATAATATTGATATATTTTATAAATTTCTATAATATTTAGGGGTTGTTTGAGCCCCATTTTCTTCAAAAAATGCATTTTCAAATAGTGTTATGATGGGAAATATGTGGTTAAAAAATAATGAAAAGTTTTGGATTTACGTGTAATATTATTTTATTGAAAAATGTATGGTTGAAATGAAGTCAAATCACTGTTGAAGAATGAATTTTGATCGAAAAAAATGGGGCTCAAACAAGGGCTTAAATACTCGACCCTAGAAAAAAATTACGATAAATTTTGTTAAAAAATATGCCTAAGACAATAAATCTTAAGAATTGTCCTCCCTGCTTTAGTTTCCACCATGAAACAGCATGTTCAACAATTTCCAGAAACAGAATCTGCTGCTTTTTAATGACCACTATAAGGCCCCACATGTGAACTTAAAACTGGAACAGCTAAAAGTAAAAAGTCAAACTTCGGCCATTGGATAAAAAAAATATAACTGATTAACGAAGGAAGAAAATGGACAAGTTAAATTCTTTCAGACTTACAGTACAACCGAATGGCTTTGGACAACCTTCAAAAAACATGAGAGTTTTATTTAACTTTTTCCCGCTTTGCCCTGCACTTCCATGGTCTTCCAGGAACTTCTCCACATGAAATGAGTCACAATAGCCTAAGTTTGGCGTCATAATATGATCTAGAGAAGGAACTATTTGAGCACCAGTGCAGCCGGCTATACGCTCTAAAAGCCGTCTCTTGATGTTATGAACAAGAGATATGCCTTTCCCAAAAAGGTATTTGCTTGCATATTGAGAAACCGATTTTTCCACTAAAAGAACATCTGGGTAGTGAGGTTGAATCTTTGCAGCAGCCATCTTCAAAGGGTCTATTTCCTGAAAAGAAGAAATCCATGAGTGATAAACTACCAATACGGCCACTAAAATCAGTAAAGAGTGTATAAAAGATGAAGAAATCAAGAGGATAAAGTCAAAGTCAAAACCTGCTGGAATAAAGTATGAAAACTTGACAAGTGATCAGCAACCCCTTGATACTCCAGGGAACCTCCAAGGAGTAGTAATCGTGGTTTATCAATGTCTGACTTCATCTGCTGATGAGCCACATATTTCTTGCAAACAATCCCTCTAATCACAACACTAGTGAAAACATAATGAAAATCCTGTGAGAATGAAAAATTGCGATGGCACCAAGAAGCATGCATTTAAGACAGCAATATATTATCTCCACTGGCTTGAGTCAGAAACTTTGAATCTCACACAATCAGTTGTATCTTCTATTAATTCATAAATTTCGTACCATATAGAATTCATGATTACTTTAGAGCAGGATATTTGATTTCTCAATAACCATCTATATTAACCACCCACTTAAAAATAAAACTTTAAATTTTTTGTTTGCAAATTTTCAAGTGTACAATCACTAAATCTAAGTATTTCAATAAAATCTTTTTTTTGAATCTTTTGTGACACATCAAGCATGCCCAAGTAACTAAAACTAAAATTAGTTAGAAAATAAAGATAACGGAGTTAAATATTGCAAAGCAAACATATAAATTAATTTTCCTGAAAATCGGCTGCATGACACAACTTAATGGATGGCATACACAAACACAAAATTTCACCACCTTCGACGAGATCCAGTGGTTTGTGCATCTGCCAATTTTAGATACAGAAATTAACAGAATGAAAAATTAAGATCAAACTCAATCATTACATATGTGATAGTAGAAGATTTATGATAAAAGTGATAGATAAAAGTGATAGTGGGTTATGAGCATCATAACAAAAACCAAATAAATTTTTATGGTGAAACAAATATATTATATTTCAAATGTGTGTAACGATAATAACATGCCATAAACAGGGGAGTAATCATGCAGAGTCAAACAAAATACCTCTCACTCCGACACCCTGAAGCTAAGTATTTAACCTTAACATATTCACCAGGATCCATTCCTCTAACCATGCTTGTATCCGGATTGAAAAGTGTGACAGCTTCCCAGGATAAAGAGGTAATGATATTTACCCAACTCTCTTCACCATCTTTAGTTACAGGTACGTTCTCACCCTGCAAAAGTTGAGTGATTAAATTTCTGAAATGCTCACCATCGACTTTTTTCATAGCCTTCTTGTGCTTATCATGTGATCTATCCCTAGTTTGATATTCCCCACCGCCCAAGCTGCTTGAGCCTGTAGCACAGTCACTACCACTATCATCATCGTTGTCAAATAAGAGAGCTTCTCTGTCCTCTTCATCTTCAGGCTCTGGAGGAAGCCAAAATGGAATATTATTCTCATAATCCACCAGTTCAACATCGTTACCATTTGAACCATCCAAAGTTGGTTCAGTGTGTTCCTCATGAGTATGCACTTTACGTTGCTCATAAACATGATCAATCACATTGCAATTGGTATCACCATTCAAGATATGTGAGTCATCATCCTCATCACCACTCCTGGATCACGAGAAGAGATGTATTTCATATATGGTTATGAAAATTCAGCTGGAATCAATAACATTGAGTGCGATTATGCACACACAGATAACAAAGAAAACTATTTTTTGAACATTATGAATGACAACATAGACAATTATCGACAATAGTGCCTACGAAAGAGTTGATAAAAGCTTTTCAATGCTGAGAAAAATGTAGTTGGAGTGGATACCTATATTTGTTTAAGCTCCATGACTAGAGACTCGCATTACTTCTCTAATGGTTTATGTGCATTATGAAAGGCCAGGGGTAGACAAAAGAAAACTTCCAAAACTGCATTGATGTGCTTCATCTGGTCCCATGGGGAGATGAAACTTAAGAGCTTTGATAATATCTTCTACTAAATTTTGAGAATAATTCTTGCATCTGACTTCTCATTGGATAATTTCTCGATCAAGGATGAGGACTTAATCAGAAGAGTTATGACCAAGGACATGTAAAATGGTTTGGAGGATTCTCTTTATAAAACCATGGCTTCTATATTTTGTGTTTTATCCTTTTTGAAGAGCAAATTTATTCCCACTGCCGCTACATATTCGTGATTAGAACTCTCGAAAAATTTTGTGGTAATTGCTTACACTCTCTCAACCTGGTAGTGCAGGTTTGTAGCTCTCCGAAGGCACAAGAACACTAATATCAAGATAAAGCTGCAGGATTTTGCAAAAATGGATTTCTGTTATGGAAAAACCAGGTGAACGAATCCATGGCAAAATAACTGTTACTAGTATCTGGATTACCACACAAGATCACTACATTACTAAGTTCGTCATTCAATATTTACCAAAATATCAGGGTTTAAACAGAACAAGAAATAATTTTTAAGTTTTATGCTTCTACTATACTGTTATTAGATTCTAACATTACACCATTCTAATGAGAATTTCTTAACGGCTAAATGGTTTTACATCTTATAAACTGAATCCAAAGAAACATAGATGAAATCATAGAATCGCAGATTACATCATAAACCCTAAATCACAACATCAAGGCTTAGATCTTTCAATCGAAGGCTCAGACCACACCCATTAACCATCACAGAGGCACCGAGACTCAAAACGAACCCTCACAACCCAAACACACCAAGGTCACTTCACTGGACTCAAGAAATCAAACTGCCTACCTTCGGTCGATCACTCACACCAAGGAGAATCACACAAGAACACGATTATCACAAAGATAATCAACCAGAAATCTCACAAAGAGAAGAAGGAAGGATCACACAGACAAAGGAACTCGAAGGTTCCAAACGGCAGAGAGAAAGAGAAAAACAGAAAGTGACGATCCAAGAGCCAAACAGGGAGTAAGGAAGATATTTATAGTAAATATCATCAACCGTTGATCAGCGGGTCAATCCAACGGTCCAAGAGCGACTAATGGTGTGTGGGCTGGATATTGGGCTCGATTAAGTGGGCCTTCTAGGTATATATTTAATGGACCAAGTAATAAATCCAATTTGGGCCTTTTCATCATTGCCTAACAGTTGGACTGGATCAAATGGCATCACAGCCCAACA
>NW_019227527.1:21221-23733 GCF_002742605.1 Olea europaea var. sylvestris | reverse complement strand
AAGCTGTGTTTGCTGAATTATACACTAATAGATGAAGAGTTGTTTAAGAAACGCTCTGATGGTGTATTACTAAAGTGTGTAAGTTTACAAGAAGCCAAGACGATCATGGATGAAGTGCATGAAGGGATATGTGGAGCTCATCAAGCTGGCCAAAGGATGAGATGGTTAATTATTAGGAGTGGATATTTTTGGCCAAAGATGGGAGAACTATGCGTTCAGTACGCAAAAAGTTGTTTAGCATGCCAAAAGCATGGTCCAATACAAAGGGCGCCAACACGAGAGATGGCACCTATTATTAAACCTTTGCCGTTCAAGGGTTGAGCGATAGACCCGATAGGGAAGATTTATCCCCCATCGTCCAAGCAACATACTTTTGTTATAGTTGCAACCGATTATTTCACTAAATGGGTAGAGGCGGTACTTTTAAAGGAGATCACAACCGACTATTTCACTAAATGGGTAGAAGCGGTACCTTTAAAAGAGATCACCCAGAAGAATGTTATAGAGTTTATCCGCGATCACATTATTTATAGGTTTGGAATTCCACAAACTTTAATGGTAGATCACGGAACATCTTTGAATGGAGATCGGAATTCTTGAGCAAGTTTGAAGTTAAGTTAGTGAACTCCACACCATATTACGCTCAATCCAACGGACAGCCTAATCTTCTAATAAGATTCTAAAAAATATCATCAGAAAGATGATAGAGGAAAACGCCAGAAATTGACACGAATGTTTGAATAAGGCTTTATGGGCTTATAGAACATCACCTCGTCAAGTACCAAAGTTACTCCTTTCCAACTTGTTTATGGACAGGAGGCCGTTTTGCCTATGGAAATCAACGTGCAATCAATTCGAGTGTGCTTACAGCATAATTTGAATGATGATAAGTATGCCGAATCGCTAGTTCAAAATTTATTAAGTTTAGATGAATTGAAATTGGACGTTTTGGATAGGTTGCAAGTTCAAAAGCAAAGAATGGCTAAATTTTATAATAAAAAAGTCATAGCCAAGTCGTTCAGCCTGGGTGAACTAGTTTGGAAGACGATACTCCCTTTGGATACCAAGGATCCAAAGTACGGGAAGTGGTCGCCCAACTGGGAAGGACCATACAAAATAAACAATGTATTGCCTAATGGAGCATATCACTTGGAAGATTTAGATGGCACCAAGCACGTAAGATTCATTAATGGCAAATATTTGAAAAAATATATTCCTTCTTTATGGGAATGCGAACAGATAAAAACATAACCAAACATTCTGGACGATCAAAAAATAATAAAGACAGAGCGAAATACGTTCAAATAAAGTTCTTTATTACCAAACGTTCATTACAAGAATATAAAAGATACAAGTAATAGGCGTGTTACAAAATACAACTAAAGTAAGATGATCTCCCAGCCGATCACTGAATAAGCTTCACACTGCCTTCCTAAATGCATCGCTGCAATGGTGGGATTGACGAGTGAGAGGGTGTACTGGCCTCACCGCCTTCCTAAATGCATCGCTGCTATAGCGAGCAAATAGGCTGAGAAACACTCTCAACAGGCAAGCTGAGAAGTACTCTCAGCAAGCAAAATGGCCCATGAGCAGCCCAAAAATTGCCTTCCATCATCGACCCCTTGTGAAGAACAAAGGGACGACGGGAAGAATTTTGCAGGAAAGAACTTAGCTGCTGGCCAGAAAATATTTCCTATACCTCCCATACCAAAGGTGACATCAAAGTAAGTATAAGGCGGACGGACTAAACAGTCTCAAAGTAAGTATAAGGCGGACGGACTAAACAGTCCATTTTTGGATCAGATTGATCGTCAGAATGCCAAGAAATGGCAGCAAATTGGTTTCGAATAAGAAAATGAGGAGATGAAGATAGAGGATGAAAAATACGAAACATTTATAGGGGGTGAAGATGAAGAGACAGAATATGAACAGCCACATTTCTGTCTAATAGACGGAATTAAATGGCCCTAAGTCTTGGGAACAGTAGTGGGAATCTCAAAAGGGAATGGACAAAATTCTTGGTGCAAAGAATAGACGGAATTAAATGGCCCTAAGTTTTGAGAACAGTAGTGGGAATCTCAAAAGGGAGTAGACAAAATTCTTAGTGCAAAGCAGTTAAATGCTCAAAGAATTGATGATTAGAAAATAAACATCAAATAAATGCACAAGAAATTAATGTTCATTAATAAGGAACAAAATTACAAAAAAGAAAAGACATCATGTGTCTTAATTACATTCTACCCCATAAGGAACGAATTCGTTCCCTAAGTTTTTCCCAATCCTCGTCCTGTCGGGAGGTAGTGATGTTCAATTCAGCCGCAACGTCATCATCATCAACCTCCAGCTTCTTGTACTGTTCGACCAAGGATTTAGTTCGCTCAATTCCCTGAGAGGCGTTGCGCTTTTTAGCGGCCATCCTCGCCCTGCAATCGTCCATTTTGGCTTGAAGCTCCCTCATCTGAGCAGCCAAATTAACCATCAAGGAGTCTTCAATCATGACTTCGGAAGAGAT
>NW_019227527.1:0-20144 GCF_002742605.1 Olea europaea var. sylvestris | reverse complement strand
GAGAAGAAATACTCGGTTGGTCTAATGAATGAAAGGCACGATTGGCCTCAGTCGCAAATAATCTGCGCTTCACCGATGGCCAAAGTTGTTCGAAAAGAGGGTGAGTAGCATGACAAGGATTAAAAGGGGCTAATGAAAAATGGCTTGATAAATGGAGGGTGCGAGCGTGAGCGTTTATAGCCTCTGCTTCCGCCTTATTAATGGTATGAAAACGGTCGTTTAAGTTCTTCGAATAGCAAAGAGGAACAGGCCAAGTTTGGCCGAAACCAAGCTGCCGAGCAAAAAATTGGGGAGCATAAATTTCTACCCCTGCTTTGGCATTGGTCCCAGTTAAGATATCGTGGAAAAGCTCCCTCCCAGTTAAGAACTGAATCCAAATGAGCAGAGAGGTGCTCGCGCTATCTAGAGTGGAAGGAGGATGTACATAGTCCGGAGTCAAAAAAGGAGGAAAAGGAAAGAAGGAAGAGATTGAATCTAAAGAATAAAAGAATGAAAAAATGTCCCTTCTGGACATACTTACAGGAGTTAAGGGCTCCATAGCTAGCCCGTAACAGCTAGCAGAAGGACGAGAAATGGATGGAGCACCAAGCGATGGAAAATAGGATCTCAACCACAGTTGAGTGAACCAAAGAGGTCCACTGCCAGTAGGAGATGCACCATTCTTCAATTGAGCCTGAAGAGAAGCCATGCCTCTTTAAAGGGCAGCCAAAAACAAAGAACATAAATTCAAAGGCCTGCCACGTGCCAGTTCGTGCGCTATGGGTAGATAACTCAGAGAGGGCTTTATACTAGGCACGCATAACACATATTTACAAAGCCAAACTAAAAGGAAGGCCACTCGCTCAGCATGAGTAGGCTCAGCACTCGAATGATTGTGGAGTGTCTGCAGGCTTGAATAAGAATCGGTATAGTTTTTACCGAACTGTGGGGCGCCACCAGAAACTAAGATGCCTGGGAAAATGGTATCGCCCAAAGGTGGTAAATTTACCAGGGCCCCAACATCCCTTAACGTAATAGACATGGGGTCAAGAGGAAAAATAAAGGTGTTATACTGAGAGGACCAAAAGCTCAGAGCAATCGGAAAGAGCGCTGAATCAAAAGTAGGGGGCAAATAGAGACTTCCAACAAATCAGAAATCCTAGCGCTATCAAAAAGTGCCTTAGTAGGACCATGACCCACAAGACGAGCATGCCACCTACGAAAAGCTACGTCAGATTTGGGCCAAATGCGAATACCTCTTTCACGAAGTGGCCCCAGCGGCAAAAAATT
The DNA here is from genome assembly GCF_002742605.1 of Olea europaea var. sylvestris. Taxonomy (NCBI): domain Eukaryota; kingdom Viridiplantae; phylum Streptophyta; class Magnoliopsida; order Lamiales; family Oleaceae; genus Olea; species Olea europaea. The sequence goes on along the minus strand of NW_019227527.1, from coordinate 18,875 downwards.
CAGAAAAGGAGGGCCATGAGTGCAAGGAAACAGCTGATCCACCGCCGCCTGTTCAACTGCCTCCGCATTGTTGAAGAAAGGCCCCAAGTAAAACTCATTACGTCCAACATCGGCGGGCGCGAGAAAACTTGGGGTTACGTATGGACGACTCAGAAGTTTCTGAAAGTCATCAAAACTAAAGGAGTCACTAGCTTGAGATTGTGAAGCAGCCATTGAAGAAGGAACGAAGCTTTTCAGAGCTACGTGAATCATGAAGGATGCGCAAGAAATATGAAACGTGATTTGGTAGCAGTAAAATGGCGTGTTTGGAGTTTATAAGGGTTTGCAAAGCGACGCACCTTTTCAAGTTATAGAGGGAAACAATGATTGAAATTCTTTGGGAATCGCAAACGTTGCTGGAGACGTGAAGTGAATATGGCAAAATTCAATAATTATTATTAATTCTGCCATATTGGGGGGTAATTGTTGACACATAAAAATTCAGCCCAAGTCAAACAGCCCAAGGAGTAAAGCCGAATTGAAGAATCCCCAAATCGGATGGCCCGAAGAATGAAGTCCAATCGAACGAGTCAAGGTGAAGGCCCAAACAAGGGGCCCAAGAATGCGGTAACGCCATCGCCCAAGTTTGCAAGTCGCCCAGAATCTGAACGAATGGGTGTCATACGGTCGCCCAGAGCTGTTATTCTACTCTCGCCCAAACCTTCAAATCGCCCAAGGTATCAACAAACATAACGCATCGTGGTTATCAAGGAATGCAGTTATCAAGGCAGTTGTTAAAGTAGCCTTATCATGTTCCACAACTCAAGGAATTCAATCGAAGGCAGTTGAACGATGAAAGATAATGGCAGCAGTTAAAAGGCGGTTTCATGACAAAATGGCCACTACAAAGAAAGTGGGTAGTTATAGGACGATCAAGCAGTTTTCAGAGTAGTTAATCACAAACAGATCGTCTATGAGGTATAAAAGGGAGAAAGGACGTAGAAGCAAAGGACCGAATCCAAAACTCTCGAACAGAGAATATGTAATTTTCATTTCTTTAGCTTTTAGACTTAAACACTTTCCTTTCTGTAACTCGTGTGCTTGCGCCCCTTGGAGGCACGTTGTTTTTCGTTTCCAATTGTAAAGTTCATCGCCAATAAAAGAACACCCCTTTTTGGGACTTTGTCTCAAGAGGTTTTCGTCCCTTACACAATCGTCTGATCCTCTTTAATTGTTAGCGAGTTAACCCGCGCGAAACATGCTCATCATCGACTTTTTTCATAGCCTTCTTGTGCTTATCATGTGATCTATCCCTAGTTTGATATTCCCCACCGCCTAAGCTGCTTGAGCCTGTAGCACAGTCACTACCACTATCATCATCGTTGTCAAATAAGAGATCTTCTCTGTCCTCTTCATCTTCAGGCTCTGGAGGAAGCCAAAATGGAATATTATTCTCACAATCCACCAGTTCAACATCGTTACCATTTGAACCATCCAAAGTTGGTTCAGTGTGTTCCTCATGAGTATGCACTTTACGTTGCTCATAAACATGATCAGTCACATTGCAATTGGTATCACCATTCAAGATATGTGAGTCATCATCCTCATCACCACCCCTGGATCACGAGAAGAGATATATTTCATATATGGTTATGAAAATTCAGCTGGAATCAATAACATTGAGTGCGATTATGCACACACAGATACCAAAGAAAACTATTTTTTGAACATTATGAACGACAACATAGACAATTATCGACAATAGTGCCTACGAAAGAGTTCATAAAAGCTTTTCAATGCTGAGAAAAATGTAGTTGGAGTGGATACCTATATTTGTTTAAGCTCCATGACTAGAGACTCGCATTACTTCTCTAATGGTTTATGTGCATTATGAAAGGCCAGGGGTAGACAAAAGAAAACTTCCAAAACTGCATTGATGTGCTTCATCTGGTCCCATGGGGAGATGAAACTTAAGAGCTTTGGTAATATCTTCTACTAAATTTTGAGAATAATTCTTGCATCTGACTTCTCATTGGATAATTTCTCGATCAAGGATCAGGACTTAATGAGAAGAGTTATGACCAAGGACATGTAAAATGGTTTGGAGGATTCTCTTTATAAAACCATGGCTTCTATATTTTGTGTTTTATCCTTTTTGAAGAGCAAATTTATTCCCACTGCCGCTACATATTTGTGATTAGAACTCTGGAAAAATTTTATGGTAATTGCTTACACTCTCTCAACCTGGTAGTGCAGGTTTGTAGCTCTCCGAAGGCACAAGAACACTAATATCAAGATAAAGCTGCAGGATTTTGCAGTAATGGATTTCTGTTATGGAAAAACCAGGTGAACGAACCCATGGCAAAATAACTGTTACTAGCATCTGGATTACCACACAAGATCACTACATTACTAAGTTCGTCATTCAATATTTACCAAAATATCAGGGTTTAAACAGAACAAGAAATAATTTTTAAGTTTTATGCTTCTACTATACTGTTATTAGATTCTAACATTACACCATTCTAATGAGAATTTCTTAACGGCTAAATGGTTTTACACATCAAAATCTTGCAACAAACAGTTTCATTTAATAAACGGAAAAATAAGTAGATAACATCAAATCAAACAAACTGGACTGTATTTAAATAAAATATATTGCTACTGCTCATGCACAAACAATGATAAGATACCTGCTAAAATTACCAAACTGGTCAGTGAAGGGGTCCCTTGTATCAATGTGATACAAATTTCCAGGACTCATTTCAATATATTGCTTGACTGCACTTGATTCCTCCAAACTTGACAAAATTTTTGTCAAAGGAATCAGAATTGAAAAATAAATTAACATCTCATCAAGAAAAGATGGCAGCAGAAGAATTGACAATCATTGAGGTCCCCAAAAATATGTCAAAATTAAGCAGCATTGAAAAATAATTTCTCCTCTTTCTAATTTTGAAGGCGAAAAACGAAATTGTAAATTTTTTTGTAGAACACTTATTCTCTCAAAAAATTCAAAAATAAATAAATAAATACATTTCATCAAAATAAAACAAATTACACCAAAAAAATTGGTTTTTTTTTTTTTTTTAACCATAATCCGTTATCATCTTTTCAATAATATAAAAAAGCTCATAATTTCCTTAATTTTGATGATTAAATGACGGAATAGAACAAAGGGATAATTGCAGCAAAAATCCCAAACATTTAAAATACTAGCAAACTTTACTCAATTGTTGCAGCCGTCACTCATAATCTAAACTAAATTGATAACCATTCAAGCGATAAATCAGATGCAATTACAAGAACCTAGCACGAAACTTAAAAATAATAACGCCAAATTCATATTCAATTCTCCATAATCAAAACCAAAAAACTGAGCACACAATTCTGAACAAAACCAGCCATCGCATATCTATCAGAAAGATGATTATAAGAAGTCACAGTAGGGAATTTAGTTTGATATTTCAAATGAAGGCAAGACCATCATTACTTCAAAGAACTTCAATTCTGGAAATTGATTATTAAAACAGAATAATAATCATAATAAACACTAGAAATGAAGTCACCTGATTCTGAAGCCTTAAAAATTTAAGCAGCCAACTTCTTTGCGCGCACACACATATATGTACAAAACTTTTACTTGTTAAGTTTAGTCAAACGTATTAATTTTTAATATTCATCACTTAAATTTAGGCCTGTTGATTCCAAAAATGAAAAATATAGTCGTTATAAACCATACAAGAAATACAAAATCAAATATGTTGGCTTGACGTGACGAATAATAATCATATTTTTCATTTTTTTCATTCTAAATGCTGAAGTAAACTTAAGCTCAACAAAAAAATTTAAAAAGGGAGAAAATTCGCTTCGTCTTCTCCACCTCAACAAGTCAGTTGAATAAACAATACTATTATAATCTTATGCGTATCTCTTCTCAGTTAAGTTTTAACAATTGATTTCAAATAATCGAGCCACCTATTGCACAGCCCACTCTGCTGAAACACGTATTAGTATATATGCTTTCTTAAATTAGAGAATTTCGTTTCAATGATGTTGAAAATTTTGTAAGTACGATTATTCAAAAAAAAAAAAAACACACACACACATTTTTTGGAACCAAAATGGTTTAGCCCATGTTTGATGCAAATTAAAAGTTAATAAAAATCAATAGTTAATTTTAACAATACATTTTTTGAAAGAAAAATGCTACTCTACAAAATTTTTTTTACCAAATTCTTTACTTACTACTTACATAGGGGGTGGAAACCACATTTCAAAATTTTTATATTCACACGGGCCCGCGTGCATTGTGAAAGGGGGCCAACTTTCAGTACATTCCATTCAGTACAAATGAAATTGTCCTTTTTGGAATTCACATTTTTTTAACTATACATTTTATCAACTTTTATCAAATTTATTAAAAATCTTATTGTAATCGACACTAAATAGAGAAACAGTATCATTTATGCATTATATAATAGAATCAAATACCTTCGACGTAAGAAGTTACAAGGAATTCAAATTAATTAATAATCCTACAGAAAAAATAAGTCCCGCACTTGGTTAAGATTATTTATTTATTTATTTATATTTTTTTCTGTAACGTTTATCACGAAGCACATGTAACATGTAATCAATTGAAATAGCATAATCTTATACTAATAAAAAGACAACATAACCCCATGTGTAAATATGAGAGAAAATTATAGAGAGAGAGAGAGACCTGGGAGCCGAATTGGGAGGCAAAACAAGAGGAAAAATATAAAAGTACTTATAAGAAAAAGAAAAATATACATTACATACATGAATTGGTCATTAGTGTACAGTTGATGGTGGAAAATGTCATAAAAGAATATACAACCTTGTTTGAGCCCCATTTTTACCTCATTAAAATGAAAAATATGATCGTTATCCATCACATTAAGCCACCATTTTTAAATTTCTATCTTTGGTGTGGAGCCCATAACGGCTCTATTTCTCATTCTCATTCTTATTATAATGTGGCTCAAACGGGTTCACAGTGAAAATTTTGTTGGCCGAATATGACGTCGTGTAAAATACAATAATGTACAAGAAAAGGCCGAAAGGTCGAGAAGACGAGGGAGCTTTACAGCATTCAGCTGGCATGTTGAAAATGCAGGTTTGGAGCTTCAAACCATCAATCTATAGAAGCACCATCTTGCGCGTTCTCTTCGCACAAGTCAGATTGTGATCGATTGGGAATTTGGGAATGATCGTTGAAGACGGTCATTCATCTGGGACCAATAGAAAATAAGCAGACATAGCTCTCCTAAACCTTTTCTTGTATTGCTTTGGTGAAATTACGGTTGGAGGAGCATTTTTAGGCCCACCAAGGATACCCGATGCCTTAACCCCCAAGTTTCAAGATGCTCGTCCCATGTATACTGCCTCATGAAATCAATAATCCCGAGCACTAGCTTGTGCTTTTCCTTGTCTACGCCAACGAGTAGTGAGCAGTCCATGACATCTATTGACTGTAGCATCATATAAGTAATAATGGATTAGTATATAGCTCCCACTGGTGAACGGATTGCTTGACAAGGTGATTAATCCACCAAATCTAGGAAGAAGGAAATAAGAATCCGGAAAGGAATATTCAAGTTGTTGCAATAAACATAAATACTAGATGAGCTGATCAAGGAAACAATGTCTGATGTAGAGAAGATTGTCATTCAGTTCACAGACAGAAAGTTGAACAGGCAAAAGTGCCACCAACCCAATCAGACTCGTAGTTGTTCGACAATGTGACAGAAAGAAAGTGTGTAAACGTGATCCGCCCACATGATTTGTTTTTGTGTGTGTATAAATTCAATGACTAGGTCAAGTAGATAAAAATCTTGGTTGCTGAAAATCTAGAAGCCCAATAAGTCATTTCAGAAACTGATCAAGCTTACCACAAGGAATGAAGTGTCATTCCACACAGCTCTCTCAAGCAACCGTTTCGCCTTGGTTCCCAAAAGAATTGGAGAAGTTGGAATTGTTTCAATCAAGTTCTGATCAAGTAAAACTTTATTGGTCCCACCTGAATCTGGATTGTAACGTGATCGAGAAGATCCTTTAAGATCATACAATCTCGTTATGTTACGCTTGAACAGAAGATTTTCCATTACCAGAACATCTATCCTTGATTCTTTCCCTCCCTTGAGATGTTTCGATGTAACCTTCAAGATGATAACCACCCAACCAACAGATGAGCTAATAACAAGATAAAATCACAATCTTATGAAAGCATGCTAAGGTAGCAAAACTAATGTTAATGTTCCCTCAGGTGAAAAAGCATGAAACATGGAACATAAAATAAGTCGTGGACAAGAAAAATGCATATATTTGGAAGATTGAATTTAGCAGACACAAATGCTGTCAAAACACGACAGCGTGCCATACCACATATGAGGATTTGTTGAAGTTACATTGACACTTACGTAAAAATATCTTCTGTTTTTTGTACTTTTATCAGCTTGAAATTAGCTAAATTTAAGGATAAAAGCTGGTAGTTTATTCTGGAAGTTATACCAAAATATGGTCATGCATGTCTTAGGGAAAGCTGTCCAAAAAACAGTCTGTATTAAGTAAAAAGCGACCAACTATTTTTGCTAGAAATTTCTGGTAATCTCTATATATTTGATATGAAATATATCAGCTCGGTTTTGAGTGAGCTTACAAAATATATCAGCTTCCATCTTCTTTGTTCAAATTTTTTTTTTTTCAGGATTTTATTACTGAATTTCAGTCACTGCAACACTATCAGGAGTTTAAAGTGAACAGAAAATACCTGATAGATGCCCAGGAATTTTGCCAGGCAAGTGGGGCTTCCAGTATTGATTGATTCAGATAAATACTTGAAGTAAACTGGTGCAAACTTGAAGAATGACTCTAGCTCTGTCTTTGTGACCTGTTTGATAATAAATCGATCATCCAGGGTTTTGGCAAAGAAGGCATTGCTCTTGCCACCCTGTGCCCCCCATTTTTTACAGCGACTGAGGGACTGAATGAAATCTAAATCACTTGGGCAACAAGTCTTTCTTAAGGCCTCAAATTGTTTTGCGAAATAACAAGTAACAGTATACTTCACCTTCCCTGGAGGACCATCATCTGAGAAAGATACTCTGGCACGCAAAGCATTTGTGTATAATATTGGATCCAAACCTGACCAAATCCAAGAACTGGAACTCGATAAGTGGCTCTCATCATTAGACCCAAGACTCTTGAGGGACTCAGAAGCAGCCTCATCAAAAGAATGAAGGGTAAGTAAATTTATCGAATCTAAAGTTAGTGATGAATTTGATCTGCCTTTCTGTTTTTCAGGTTCGTCTGACCGTAGGGTAGGGTAATCTGGTGAGACAAGTGCGTAAGATATGATGCTAGTTGGCTCATCATCATAAACTGGTACAACAATGTCACTGGAAGCCATGGGTAGGAGCAATCTGGCACCGCCTTGATTTGCCAACTCTCTCAGTGATGAGATATAGACAGGATTATACTCACTAATCTTTCCCAAGTGTCAGTGAATCCATTGAAGAATTCCTGTCGAATGAATTATACAAAGTTGAAAAGGGTATTCTCACCCAACTACTGTAATTTTCCTTTACATTAAGCCCTTTCAAGAAAAGAGGGTGAGACTCTTCGGACAAGGATGAATCATTTGTACAGATTCTAACACCTGAGTCTACCATGACTGATCTCATGCTACTAGGAAAAGGATCTCTGGGTAATGCATCAGGACATGCAAAGCCATTTTCCTTGGGAATGATACTCGTTGGCTGATAACCACCAGTCCAGCCAGCATCTAACTTATCAGATAGATTTTCCAATGCTGGGAATTGCTCCTCTGATCGAACCCGTTGCACAGCTTTTCTAGATTCCAGGTTGTCTGACTGATTGCTTGTATTTGTGCTATAACTATGACGAGACTCGGTGTCCTTCCTTTTGCTTAGGTTCTGATCCATATCTAACCCTTCACAAAAGCAACCAGGCGAATTACTATGATCATATCCTACCTGATTTAATTTCACATCAGGATTCACATTTTGAAGAGAAGAATCAAAGGAGCTGAAACCTCTGCTAGGCCTGGAAACCATATTCATCTCAGCAGGCTTCTCTCTAGAATTAGGCCTCTCTCTAAAATTGAGAGGCTTCTCCTTTGGCTTTGATGTTGAACAGCTTGAACTTTGAGAAATAGAACCAGTAACATTAATCAAGCGTTGCTCCCAAACATAAGAATGAAAAACTAACTGCCTCCTTAATCTGTTGATTTCAAGGATGTCAAGTGCAGGACGACCAACTGTTGCCTCCCCATTAAGCACTTTGCTTAATAACTCCTAAAACAGTAGAATTTTAAATTAGAGAAACAGATTCACAGCTAATAAAAGCATCAAGTAGGCAATATGGTGTTCTTGCAGCCAAAACACAAACTGCCTTTCGACAGCCTATTTTCATCCAGCAAAGATTTGGCGAATATATAACATGTTGAACCAATTATCACTTTAAAGAGGTCTAATTAAAAAATTGTCCTCCCACAATTGTCTAATATGCTTTGTAATTGAATAGAGAACTGGGAATTTTTCTATATTCTTATTCATTGGAAATCACGCTATATATATATACATGTACAATCTCTCTAAGGTATGCTAATTTCTCTAGTTAATTACGTTAATTTAGCTACTGAAATTAGGCGAATTAGAGACTAATTAGGCTACTATAATTAGGCCTAATTAGAGACTAATTAGCTCGTAATGTTAGCCTATTATTCTGTAATACTCCCCCTCAAGCTGGAGCATAGATATTAATCATGCCCAGCTTGTTACAAAGATACTCAACCCTAGTCCCATTTAACGCCTTTGTGAATATATCCCCAAGTTGCTCTCTAATCTTTACATAACCAGTAGAGATTATATTTTCCTGGATTTTCTCACGAATGAAAATGTGTTTAGTCCTATCATGGTATACCGGATTTGAGGCGATATAAAGGGCAGCTTGCTTGTCACACCAGAGTTTTGCTGGTACCGAAGGCTTCAATCCAACCTCAGCTAGAAAATGTTGTATCCACAAAATTTCACATGTAGTCTAGGCATGGCTCTGTACTCCGATTCTGCACTGGACCGAGATACGACATTCTGCTTCTTACTCCTCCAGGACACAAGGTTTCCACCAATGAAGATCCAATACCCTGTAGTAGACCGTCTATCAATTTTAGATCCAGCACAATCAGCATCTGCAAAGCCTTCAATGCAAAAATGTCCGTGATTGTTATACACTATACCAAGGCCAGGAGGCGCAGACATAAATTGGCTAACAACACTGACAGCATAAGCTATATCTGGACGAGTCACTGTGAGATAATTTAGTTTTCCCACTAGTCTCTTGTACTTTTCTGGATCATCAAAGAAATCACCATCATCTTTTGTAAGATGTACATTAGGAACCATTGGAGTGCTGCATGGCTTGGCTCCCATCTTTCCGGTTTCTACGAGCAGATCGAGTACATACTTTCTTTGAGACAAGAATATCCCTTTTTTGCTTCTTGTTACTTCTATTCCGAGAAAATATTTTAGTTGGTCCAAGTCTTTTGTGTGAAATTTGGTATGCAGAAATAACTTGAGAGAGGAGATTCCTGCACAATCATCTCCTGTAATGATAATGTCATCAACATAAACAACAAGAAGAATAATGCCAGCACAAACTTTCCCAAACCCCCCTTGAGCAACAAACCTAGGTAGTTGCTCCATATACCCCTCTTCCTGGAGATTACAATGAAGGAATGCATTCTTGATGTCCAATTGGTGTAAGGGCCAATCTTAGATGCAGCGATGGATATAAATAGGCGAATAGAGGTAAGTTTGGCCACTGGAGAGAAAGTATCGGAATAATCCACTCCATAGGTCTGAGCAAATCCTTTTGCAACAAGTCTGGCTTTAAGTCTTGCTACAGAACCATCTGGATTGACCTTGACAGCAAAGACCCATTTGCATCCCACAGCTTTCTTGCCTTTAGGCAGATCTACCAACTCCCATGTGTGATTTTCATCTAGAGCGTTTATCTCCTCAAACATTGCATTCTTCCAACCAGGATGACTCAAGGCTTCTTTTACTGTTCTAGGCACAGAGATTGAATCTAAAGAGGTAATTAAAGAACAACACGCAGGAGACAGATGGTCGTAAGAAATGAAGTTAGCGATGGGATAAATAGATTTAGGGAGAGTACACTGGCGTTTACCTTTGCGAAGACTAATGGGAAGGTCAAGGTCGTTTGGAGAATCAGATGACGAAGTAGCCGGTGCAGGACATATATCATTGGTCTCTTGCCTTCTGGAATAAACGTGGATAACAGGTGGCTTTACTTGAGTAGGAGGTTGCTCATTAGATGTTCCGGGAGATGTGAGAGAAGCGCCATCATCTGATTGCTCAATAGGAGCACTTGGATGTGTGATTTGATAGATTAGCCACTCATCTCTCTCTCCCTGACTTGTAGAGATGGAGGGAGAGGAGAAGAATGGTGTATTTTCTGAAAAGATCACATCAGTAGAAACTAGGTATTTATGGAGATCAGGTGAGTAGCATCGATACCCTTTTTGAAGACGAGAATATCCTAGAAAAGCACACTTCAAGGCTTTTGGATCCAGTTTAGTAACGGATGGCCTTACATCACGAACGTAACAGGCGCTTCCAAATACCCGTGGTTCTACTGGAAATAGTGACTTGTTTGGAAATAGAATACCATATGGAATATCCCCGTTAAGTACTGTAGATGGCATGCGATTAATCAGAAAACATGCTGTAGAGACAGCATCGGCCCAGAACTGCTTAGGAACCTTCGTTTGAAACAGAAGAGCTCGAGCTGTTTCAAGTAGATGTCTATTCTTTCTTTCAGCAACTCCATTTTGAGGAGTATCAATACAAGAGGATTGATGAATAATCCCATGTTGAGTCATGTAAGTCTGGAATGAGTCTGACATATTCTTTTGCATTATCACTTCTTAGTACATGCACAGAAGTATTAAATTGGGTTTTAATTTCAGCATAAAAGGCACAAAGATGAGAGAACACTTCAGATCGATTTTTCATAAAGTAAATCCATGTCATTCGAGAAAAATCATCCACAAAAGTAATAAAATATCTAAACCCAGTTTTAGACACAACAGGACATGGTCCCCAAATGTCAAAATGAACCAACTCAAAAGCAGACTCAGCTCGTTTATTAATTCTCGGACCTAATGAGCTACGGTGATGTTTTGCAAAATGACATAGCTCACAATCTAGTGAAGATACATCGTTAAACTGAGGGCATAGTTTCTTCAATGTAGACAGAGATGGATGTCCTAACTGACAATGTGCTATAACTGGGAGGCTGGTACTGGAACAAGCAACTGATCGAGGCACCCACATATCAAGAATATAGAGACCATCAGATACATGTCCTTTACCAATAATCTGCTTCATCATAAGATCCTGAAAAAGGCAATGATCAGGAAAGAATGAGATACAACAATTAAGATCCTTGGTAAGTCTACTTACAGAGATCAAATTAAAAGCAAGTTTTGGTAGACTCAGAACAAATGACAAGGTACTAGAGGAAGTTGGTTTAACAGTCCCAGATCCCACAATGTTATAGGTTGACCCATCAGCTATGGTAACAGGAGAGGGAGCTTTGTGTGATCGAAAGCTAGAGAAGGTACTAGAATTACCTGTCATGTCATCTGTGGCTCCTGAATCAACTACCCATTTCTTTGAAGAGGAGATAAGACATGTTTTACTTGACTCAGCAAGGGCAGTAACTGGAGGGGATTCCTTCAGTGATTCTTGATACTGAGAGAATTTGGCATACTCATCACCTGATATCATAACAGTTTTCTCAAAAGATGAACTAGGAGTAGCAGCAACATTGGCGGTCTGAGTTCTCTTATTGCGATTTTGCAATTTCCTACAGTATGGCTTGGTGTGGCCTGGTTCATGGCCGTAGTAACACACAACGCTGCTTGAATCATAGTTACGGTTATCAGTATTCTTGTTTTCTCTTCCCCTATTGTTGGGCCTCCTTGCATAGTAATTTCCCCCTCCTTTGGTAACAAGAACATTATTTTGCTGAATAGGTGATGTATTTTCAGTGCGTAGAACTCTACTGAAGACGTCTTGAAGAGGGGGAATTTCAGAGCTAGAGAGAATTTGAGATTTGGAAGTCTCGAATTCAGAAGGAAGACCAGCCAGGAAGCTCATAACCGCCATTTGCTCCCTTTGAATTTGCTGAACTTTGACATCAGTGCTGAATGGCAATAGTATATTAAGTTCTTCATACGTCCTTTTGAAGTCCATGAAATGAGTTGTGAGGGACTTGGTTTCCTTTTCAGCACGGTAAAAAGCCCTACAAACTTCATAAATTCTTGACACATTTCCTTTGTCAGAATACAAAAACTCCAGATAGTCCATTAGCTCTTTTACAAATTCACAGTGATTAATTAAACCAATTACCTCACTGTCAATAGAGTTTCTGATTTGTAAAAAAAGTTTTGCATCTTCTCTCAACCAACTTTGTTTTGTATCATCTTTAGGTGGATCTTTATTTAAGTGATCATCTTTGTCTATGCTCCGTAAATAGATTCTAATCGTCTTACTCCATTCCAGATAATTAGTGCTATTCAATTTATGTTCAGCGATTTTGGACATCACTGGAATGATCTCGCTCACAGATCCCTTGAACTCAGTCATCATTCAATTATCCAATAATAGGCAGATTGAAAGACTCAATTAATCCAACTCAAACAAAAGTCCACAAATAATCCACCAAGTCTAACAGCCCAAAGTTAAAATAAATATATCCAGTATGGCCCAATTAAATAGATCACGTGTGTAGAGCCCAATAGAATATAAGTACCCAACTCACCAGAAATTAGCCAAAGAAAATCCCGTAATTCAAGATGGCCGACCAGAATTTTCCGTCCACAAAACAGCGTCACAAAGACTCAAACCAGAGGCGGAATCGCATGGTGAATCGCATGGTGAACCTGGAACACAGACTCCAACCCAAATGGAGACCGAGGGATTTCAGAAACTGCCGGCAACCTAATCGATCTGCCCAACAATCCAATCGATCTGCTGGCTGGAAACCAAACTGCCGGCAACTAGGAGTGAAACCCAGATGCCGGAATCACAGATGATGCCGCCAGAAATCCGGAGGCAAAGGGCTGACCACAGTGAGGTCGACACACAAAGATGTCGCCTAATTCAAAGAACCGAACCACGGGTAAGATGGTTCATGGCTCTGATACCATGTAATTGAAAAGAGAACTGGGAATTTTTCTATATTCTTATTCGTTGGAAATCACGCTATATATATATACATGTACAATCTCTCTAAGGTATGCTAATTTCTCTAGTTAATTACGTTAATTTAGCTACTGAAATTAGGCTAATTAGAGACTAATTAGGCTACTATAATTAGGCCTAATTAGAGACTAATTAGCTCGTAATGTTAGCCTATTATTGTGTAACATGCTTAAATAAAATCAGGAGATATTCCAAGAAAAATCACCTCAAGTTCATTTTTTTCCTTTTGGAGCATCACTTGCAATTCAGCAATCTGCTGACAGGATACAACTGATTTCACGCCACAATCAGTTGATACTCTCTGAAATCAGGTGAAGAATTTGCAGTACCTCAGCAAAGAAGAGGTCGGCCATGCAGCTAACCTATAGTGATGCAACAACCAATCATTTCTGAGAATGTGAACTACACAAATATAGGGTTCTTGAGCACAATCTTAAATAACTGAACCTCATTAGCTTCTTTCTGTATCCACTCCTGCTTATCATAATTAAATTCAATCTTTGGTGGTGGAAGACAGACAGAGTAAACATTGATTGGAGCATATTGAAAGCATGCAACCATCCTCCCAAAACTGCACGTGCATGCACAATCAGTTCCATCAGTTACCTTGAAAACTGGAGTTACAGCGAGACTGCTTTTAATATCATTTGAAATAGAAGAATGCATACCCATAAAAACGGAGACTATCTCTATGAAGGGAATGACCGCAGCTTGCAGCAGCATGGTTCAAAAAGCTGAGTTCCAAAAATTTCCCAAAAGAAAAACCCCATGCAGCATCAGACATGACCCCTCTTTTGGCGGCAGGAGGGAAAACATTGGTCCTAGGACATCTTAGGCACCGATGCCATATCCAAATTTTTTCGCTCACCTGGGAAGATGAATTCTTGAAGCTTTTTTACAGAAATTGTAAGGCACCCTTGTCGATGAGTATAGCAATGAACATGTGCTTCTGATGGCATTTCACATGAGCGGCACCGGTAGCCCTTAGAAAAGAAATTTTTGAAATCAAACTACTGCTGTGAACACAACTAATACACAGCCATATAAGCAAGGGAACAGGCATAGAGAATACCTCATCCAACAAATGATCTCGAAGAAACCGACCTAAAGGCTTATCAAAGCTTCCATAGTATTTGATGCGAAAGAGATGAGCTTGTTCACAGACAGTTCCTTTCCACACACAGCGTGTGGATAGGGAGACCAAAATGCTCCGATTATCAGGAGATGAGAGGAAAAAATCTTCTTTTAAAGATTCCATTTCCTCATGGTGATTGGCATCGTGCTTTTCTGAATATGAAAAATCAGAAGTGCCAGAATTTGAAGGCAATTTACTTCCATCTGCATGAGAACAACTAACACTTTGACCTACACCTTCTAAATTAACAAAACAGCCTGAAACTTTATTATTGTCTCCCCCCGCTTCAAAAATATGACCTAGTGATGATTTAGCTGCACAATATTCAGTGAGATCCACTTGATGATTCTTCTCAGAGACATGATTACAAGCAAGTTTCTCCTGCTTAGGAGCAGCCAAATTATGACTTGAAGGATTGAACGAGATTCCAAAATCAGCATCCATAATATTTATGGAAGTTTTGGCATTAGGAATTTGACATTGAGAACCTTCAGGCAAACAAGATTGTGGCTCAAACATGGGAGTAATTTTGGATGATAGTGTAATATCTAAGCACAATTCACTTCTATCCTGACAAAGATTGCCAGGGAGTTGGGGCACTTGCTGTGTTTCAGTAGGAACAGTCAAATTTTGTATTGTCGAAATGGACCTGTCAACACTTGATGGTTTATCAGGCAATGCAACCTTTATTGGAGACTTCAAAGCAAGTTCTTTCAGTGAAGCACCTTCATCAGCAAGGAAAGAGGTCTCCAGAGCCAAGTGATAAGCAGCAAATACTCCATACAGGACTACATGTTTAACTTTCTTCAACTCATCACTGCTGGCACCCTTGAGCAGAATCTGAAATAAAGAAAAATTACCGGTGATAACTTAATTGTTTCATGATATTCATATTAAGCCCCTGTTTGAGCCCCGTATTTACCTCATTAAAATAAAAAATATGACCGTTATCCGTCACATCAAGTCACCATTTTTGAATTTCTATCTCTGGTGTGGGGCCATAACGGCTCTATTTCTCATTCTCATTCTCATCATAATGTGGCTCAAACGGGCTCTAAGTGAAAACAGGTCAAAGGTGGATAAAATTGACAAGGAAACCCACCATGTGGATCTACCAATGAAGATAGGCTGATAAGGTTGTTTACTACACTATTAAAGAGTTGAGCTAGAAGACAGGCTTATTAAGATTATAAGATTTTACATAAATAGAGTGAAAGATGACAACGTGATTTGCAGAAGAAACCTTGCATAGGCCTGAAGCTAATTGGTGCACAGATTTTCTGACAGCAGAAGATGTAGATACCCAAACAGCAGTTTATTCTAATGAATCAACAGCAGAAAGTACAGGAATGCTTCCACAGTAATATCCATCGATTAACCCCAACAATTCTCCCTCGAGAATAGCAGAAATAAAAATATTGGCCATGAACCCTTCAAGTTTATCCATAGAAATTCATCTGTCAAAATCTGACATGTACAATGATTACTAAATTCTGTCCGACTCTATTGCTTTCAAAAATTCAATATTTCATTCTGAGAATGCATACCCTATTAGAAATGTTTCATAATAAGACACATTTTAATATTTCATTCTGAGAATGCATACCCTATTAGAAATGTTTCATAATAAGACACATTTTATGTTATATCATAACTTGTCGAACCACCCCATCTTAAAGCTTAAGTTGTTTCATTTGATTAGGAAATATGCCTTCAGCACTGCCACTCATGCACAGGCTGGATTCCTGTTTCCATCAAAACTTTGACATGTGTGCAATTTTCATAAATAGATTGGGGTGAGATTTGAACTTAGGGTCTCTGTATAACATGTTGAACTACCTCATCTAAAAAAAGTTTAAAGATTTCCTTGTTCTAAATAATTAGGAAATAAATAAATAGCTGTAAATACATGGTTGTATATTTTTGTAAGTAATTCCTAACTTTGGTATACAGATAGGATACTATTTGTTATTTTCTTACATTAGTTCTTACTTAAATATATAAACATATTTCTCATTGTATTATTATTTAATATCACAATTTAGAATTCTCATAAAAGCTTAACCTAATAGAGAGGGAGCAAATTTATTGAACTCATGTCTTCAACATGATAAATCGTCTCTCAAATATACATCATAAAATCAATAAATTTAATAGTAATGGCAATAGTATTACTCTAATTGCCTTTCCCAAATTGATTTCCATCATGAAAGTTGAAACAACATATTAGACAATTTCCAGGAACAGAATCTGCAGCTTTATAATGACCAATATAAGGTCCCATACATGCAGATAAAACTGGAAATGTTATAGCAAAAATTCAAAATTTCCGATTAGATTAAACAATATAATTGATTAAAAAATGGACCAGTAAAAGTGTTTCAGACTTACAGTACAACCCAATGGCTTTGGACAACCTTCAAAAAACATGAGCGTTTTTGTTAACTTCTTCCTGCTTCGCCCAGCACTTCCATGGTCTTCCAGGAACTTTTCCACACGAAATGAGTCGCAATACCCTAACTTCGCTGTTGTGAGATGATCTAGTGAAGGAACTATTTGTGCACCAGTGCAGAGGGCTATACGCTGTAATAGTTGTATCTTGATGTTTAGAACAAGAGATATGTCTTTCTCAAGAAGGTATTCTTGTGCATATCGAGATACTGATTTTTCAACTAAAACAACATTTGGGTGGTGAGCTGCAATCTTTGCAACAGCCATCTTCAAATGGTCCATTTCCTTCCCGGGGGAAAAAAATGAAGAAGAAGAAGAGGATGAAGAAATCCATGAAAGCAATAAATTACCAAATCTTGTACAGCCACTAAAATCAGTAAAACGGGTATAAACGATGAAGAAATGAAGAGGATAAAGTCAAAGTCAGAACCTGTTGTAATAAAGTATGAACACTAGACAAGTGATTAACAACCCGTTGATCCAGGGCACCTCCAAGGAGTAGTAATCGTGGTTTATCTATGTTTGAAGTCATCCTCCGATGAGCCATGTTTTTCTTACAAACAACCCCTTTAACCACCATGCTTGCAAAAAGTAAACATAATGAAATCTCATAAGTACACAAAATAGCTGATGACACCAAGAAGCATGCATTTAAGAAGGCATATCACATTATTATCTCAACTGACTCGAGACATAAACTTTGAATCTTTCGATTAACAACCCGTTGATCCAGGGCACCTCCAAGGAGTAGTAATCGTGGTTTATCTATGTTTGAAGTCATCCTCCGATGAGCCACGTTTTTCTTACAAACAACCCCTTTAACCACCATGCTTGCAAAAAGTAAACATAATGAAATCTCATACGTACACAAAATAGCTGATGACACCAAGAAGCATGCATTTAAGAAGGCATATCACATTATTATCTCAACTGACTCGAGACATAAACTTTGAATCTTTCCCAACTAGGTTATATCTTCTATTAATTCACAATTTATATACCATGTAAATTGGTGAGGATTTTAAAGCAGGATTTCTTACCACGTTTGATCTCTCAGTAAAAATAATGGGCTTGGCCCTATATTTCTAGGTTTTCATTATTTAAACCTATCATTGGTTTGTAATTTCACAGTTGATGAATTGATTAAGAATTATAAAGTTGGCTTGGCCGTTTTCTCTCCTCCTCCCCGTTTCTGTCTTCTTCTTCTCTTCTCCTCCCCTTCCCTTCTTGTTATTTACTAATTCAGTAATCTCCCTACATCAAATTGGTATCAGAGCAAACCCTGGACAGCAATTCACGCACCATCAATATACAGACTCCGTTGCTGCCCCGCTGCTGAAAACAGTAATACGGACAGCAAAGTGGTTTCTTTCACCCTGCAAGCCAACCAACCCAACTACGCAATCAACCCAGGTTGGGGAATTTTTCACTGCAAAATCCAAAACCGCCGCCGACCATGACTCCAAACGGGCCGCTTCAGTTCGCCAATTGCACCATCAGTTACCACCACAGTCCAGCACCCAAAACCGCACTACAGAAATAACCTTGCAATCGCTGCACACTCACCGCGCCGCCCACAGTAAAACCGCACAACCACCATACAGAACAAACCGCCATTACCGCTCGCGACACCACCAACCATCACGGCACCACTCACCGGAGCTTACTGCAGTCAGCGACGGCCAGTCGCCCAGCTCCTTACCGCCGGTCGATCCTGTCTGGGTTTTGGAGAGAATCGAGCAAGGTTTCAAGGATTGATCAGAGAAGTGAGCCAGATGGAGAGAGGGGAAGCAAGATTTGTTGACGGGTTTTGAGTTTTAATAAGTACACAGATTTGTTTATGGGTTTTAATAAGTACACAGTGGGATTTGAGTGATGGTTGTACCAGGTTTTATTTTATTGTTGGGTTGGGTTAATTGGATTCTTAATTAATTGGTTTAATGATTAAGTGGGTTGGTTTATTGGTTAAC
>NW_019227526.1:761078-784632 GCF_002742605.1 Olea europaea var. sylvestris | reverse complement strand
CTAAGTATTCATGGAATACTCTGTTCATTAGATCCATAAATACTGCCGGGGCATTAGTTAACCCAAAAGGCATCACCAGAAATCCATAATGACCATAACGCGTCCTAAAAGCCGTCTTAGGGATATCATCTGACTTAATTTTCAATTGGTGATATACTGATCTTAAATCGATCTTTGAAAATACTGTAGCCCCTTTAAGCTGGTCAAACAAATCTTCTATTCTTGGAAGTGGATATTTGTTTTTGATAGTGAGGCAATTCAGTTCTCGATAATCAATGCACAGTCTCATTGTTCCATCCTTCTTTTTCACAAATAACACAGGTGCACCCCACGGTGATACACTTGGTCTAATGAAACCCTTATCAAGAAGCTCCTTCAACTGTACCTTCAGCTCTTGTAGTTCCAACGGTGCCATACGATATGGAGCCTTTGAAATGGGTGTTGCTCTTGGTACCAAATCAATGGTAAACTCTACTGGTCTGTCTGGTAGTACACCTAGAAGGTCTTCTGGAAAAACGTCTTTATAGTGTCGAACTATTGGAACATCCTCAACTGACAACTTATCTTGTTTAATATCGGTCATCGACACTAGAAATCTTTGATCTAATTCCTTTCTCGGCATCCTTTCATCCTGGGTTGTTGACCCTACCCCAGACGAGGTATTTACCTCAGTTCCCACAAAACGAAACTCTTCTTTGCCCGGTCTTCGAAAAATCACCATTCTCTCAGTACAATAAATAGTTGCATAGTTTTTAGACAACCAGTCCATACCAAGAATAACATCAAAGTCTTTTATCGTTAGTGGAATTAGATCTACCGCTATACCTCTACCATCAATTTCCATCCTAAGATCTCTAGCTATTTGGTTAGCGACAAGTATCTTTCCAGATGGAAGAGATATTTCTAAAGTATACGGAAGGAATTCACATTCCACTTTAGACTTCGCAACAAAAGAAGAAGAAATGAACGAATGTGTAGCTCCAGAATCTATAAGTACAAATGCAGGAATATTGGAAACAGAGATGATACCTGCGACGACATTAGGGTCTCGTTCAGCTTCTTACCTGGATAAGGAGAAAACTCTTGCTTTTCCTTTCTTGTTCTCTCCAGTCTTCTGTGTCTGATTCTGAGGACATTCTTTAACAAAATGTCCTGATTTCCTTAGTATCCACTAAATGTGGAGCAAACCTTGATAATTCCTCAAATTTGCATTCATATTCTACGAGGGTCATGGTTCCCTACTGAAGTCTGAGGAACTCTATCTCCTTTTGATCTCTCACAGCTGTCGGGAAGAATTTTTCTTCTACAAGTTCCTTAAACCTTTCCCAAGTTATAGCCTGTTCTTCAGCAGGTGTTAATGACCTAGTAGTCATGTCCCACCAATGGCTAGCCCCCTTCTTTAACATAAACACTGAAAATGTTACCCTTTCAGCATCGTCACATCTTATAAATTTAAAGATGCATTCTAATTCTCGTAACCAATCCTCAACTGCTAAGGGATCCGTACTCCCCTCAAACGATGGAGGGTTCATTTTATGAAACTGCTCTATCATTGCCGTTCGATCCCTCGAGTTAGGTACTATTTGAGGTTGAATAATTGGTTGGTTAGGTTCCTGATGATCAACTGGTATTTGTTGATTTAGGGTTCGTTGCCCAGTCAAAGGTGGTGCCTGTTGTTGCTGTCCCAACTCCTGCATTACAGCAAGCAGTTCTCGTGCAAAGTTTGCAACATTAACTTCACCACCACTAGAACTAGCATTAGCATTGCCGTGGTTACGCTTTGGAGGCATTTCCTTTGAAATAAAAAAAATATTCGTCCAGTTAGAATTACTTCAGAACACAATACTAACTTTAGAAAAAAAATTTCAAAGGCCAAAGCAACTTTCCTTCATATATATACATTATTATTTTTCACAAACAAAAACCATGTTGAGGTATGGTACATACATTCAAAAGCAGAGGTACATATTACATCCTATTCTATTCCAAAAACAAAGATAGATAGGTAAGATGATATCTAATCTTCTATTTCTTCCGGGTCCTCATCAGGGTCTTCCTCTGGGTCTCCTTCTTGGTCTTCTTCTGACGTGCTTTGCTCCGAACTATCTGGTAATGGTACGGGAAAACTTTCATCTAGAACTCTCGAAAAGCACTTAGCCAACGGTCCCTTAACTAGCCTAGAATTGGTAGCTCGTAAACTGGTATTCATGGATAAGATTATAGTCTTCTTAAAGTTTCGCTGTAAATCACGGCTAGTCCCATAGCTCTCTCGAAGCAAATATGTAAGGTCCTCATACGAAAGGTCATCATCAGACCATAGCACAATCTCATTTATGACTGAGGCCCAAGGTTTTGGAACAGTTTCATATAACCTTTGTATCTTCACCTTATCCCTTAAACTATGATGTATCTCCCATAACATCCCAAAAATATAGTCTAGCAGGTCCAAATGTTGTTCGAGACTATGGAGCGGATGCATACAGTAATTATAGTAAAATGCCAATAATATGTCCCGCTTCTTCGCAAAATCACAAGCTTCTGTCCTTGTGGGGGTTCTTACCATTCGTGCCATAACTAGGACAAACATTGATTATGTTACTCTACAAGGTTCTCATAAATATCTAGATATAAGTGTTTATGACTTCATAATCTCAATCATGACTTGATTAAAAATATTCCCATATCCAGCCGTAGATATAACAGTTCGTTACATAAGAAAACTCATGAATTTAAAAATAAATTTTACCTTGATCGTTGGTTGAAAGTCAGTTGCTAGCTTGCTCGAAGATTAAGGATAGTAACTTTCTTTTAAAAAAGTCTACAGAAAAGTATAACTACTCTGATACCACGCTGTGACGCCCCGAACTTAAGCTTCGAGGGTCACGAACTAAACATAATAATTTATGCCTTTGGTACATGTAAATACTCTTAAATAGAAGTATTACACGTTAGAAACTTATTTTTCAATTTGATAAGACAATTCTTATAAAATTTGATGGCCGGTAAAAGTGCATGCCAACATGAAATTATACATTACATATACGGCCTCGGCACTATCAATGTTAGTTGGTGCAGCAAGTTTGACAATTTTTGTAAAATTCATCCCAACTCCGTTTTACATGAAATTTGTGGAATTAGGAAGATAATTTCAAGTAGTTTTCTAGGTTAAAATATGAAAATTTTCCAAGATCATATGATATAGACTTTTTACTGAAAACAGTGAAGTATTACACCGGAAATCCAGATTGACCCCTTGACGTTAAAACCTTGATAACTCAGGCCATAGATATCCAAATTGAGTGATTCCTTCGGCCATATTTATAAACCTTAAAGAGGAAAACAGAAATATTTTTAGAGTCTCAAATGGATGTTTATAGAATTAGAAACATCGTTTTGAAATTGACTCCAGAAACTGTCCCGTTTCTGCCTTTTGTCTCTTGTAAGGAAAATAAACTACAGAAATGTCTCTTATCATAACATGAAAGATATAATTACAAAATTTACTATTATTACCATATTACATCATGTCATGTACATAATTTTACATAATACCATAAGAAAAACAGATGGAAAAACAGTCATCGAACAAAATACACAGAAGAAACTTTCGGTACCAAACATCTTTGTCCTTAATCCATCATCGATTTTGTCAACTAACTTCCGTCAATCCAACGATCATGGATCTGAAAATTTAGCATAACATACTATGAGTATAAGGAATACTCAGTAAGATACCATGTTTGGATTTTTATCATGATAATACTACACAAAAGAATGCAATCAAACCCATACTTGCACATTCCGGCTTGCCGGTGCCCTTCGGACTTGTCCTAAGGCATAAATAGATATCTAACTTTGTGGACTTGTCCACCATAATCATATTGTGGTTTTTCATGCATAGTTTAAGCATAAATATTACCATGAAGATCATACCCCTTAAGCATAGAAAGTATCTTACCGTAAAATTTGAAGATCTTCGATTGAAATATAAATTGGAAGTGCTAGGCTTACTTCCCTTTCCTTTCCTTTCTTATTTTCGGTTTTGCTCTCTATTTGAGTGTATAAGTGTTTTGCAAAGTGAAGGAAATCTTTTCTCTATGGCAATGGATATGGAAATATGCATATATAAAGATAAGGATAAATGATTGATATTTTTTTCCTCCTTTTTCCATCCCCACCGCCTCACCTCTCTTTCTTTCCATTTTTCTTTTTTTTTCTTATTTCTACACATGTTTAGTCTATTATCTACGTGTATGGTGATGATGGATGACAAGTGAGTTGATTATAGGGTAATAAGTGGCTACAAAACCTAGATTTACAAAGGAAGTCTCTTATCTTTTCAACTAATATAATCTCTAACCCCTCTAACTTTTATTACTAGCAAAGCATATCCCAAATTTAAACTTGTATCCAACTTACATATTCAAAAATTGTAAATTGTAAAATAATTTAATCATTTGGTCAATTGAAGTCCTAGCAAAATAATCCACTTCATTTAAATCCAAACTTGCCTTAAGTTTCGACTAACTAATAATCACTTCATGCATACACAACCTTTGACACTTCATGCCTACATTCTCTAAGTACCTCTAACATTAACCACTACAAAGGTGGTGTCCCCTTTTCCTTATGGCCAAAATAATATTAAAAGTTAAATTGCTATCCTAAAGAAATTTAAACGAGCATAAAATTTCAGAATATTACAGACAGTTTAAATTTCAAACTATTTTCCTATTGAATTAACACTTGACAATACTGTAAGTGTTAAACAACGTGTCGAAAATTAGTGTACAAATAGTAAAGTTCAATCGGTTAGGACCTTGCCACATGAACACTATGGTGTACACTTTAGTTTACACTTTGCCACATGACATTACGCTGTTAGACAGTTTAAATTTCAAACCGTTTTCCCATCGAATTAACACTTGACAAAAATTCAAGTGTTAAACAACGTGTCAAAAATCAGTGTACAAATAGCAAAGTTC
Organism: Olea europaea var. sylvestris; assembly: GCF_002742605.1. Taxonomy (NCBI): domain Eukaryota; kingdom Viridiplantae; phylum Streptophyta; class Magnoliopsida; order Lamiales; family Oleaceae; genus Olea; species Olea europaea. The sequence continues at coordinate 779,647 of NW_019227526.1, read as the reverse complement.
AATCGGTAAAGACGTTGCTACGTGTACACTATGGTGTGCACTTTAGTTTACACTTTGCCACATGTCATTACCCTCTTAGACAGTTTAAATTTCTAACAGTTTTCCCATCCAATTGACACTTGACAACAATGCAAGTGTCAAACAACGTGTCGAAAATCAGTGTACAAGTAGCAAAGATCAATCGATAAGAACCTTGCGATATGTACACTCTAGTTTACACTTTGCCATGTGGCATTACCCTTTTGGACAATTTAAATATCAAACAGTTTTCCCATCCAATTGACACTTGACAACAATACAAATGTCAAACAACGTGTTGAAAAAAGTGTACAAATAGTAAAGTTCAATCGGTAAGGACCTTCCACATTAACACTATGGTGTACACATTAGTTTACACTTTGCCACGTGACATTACCCTATTGGACAGTTTAAATTTCAATTAGTTTTGCCATTGAATTAACACTTGACAATAATGCAAGTGTTAAACAACGTGTTAAAAATCAGTGTACAAATAGCAAAGTTCAATCGGTAAGGACGTTGTTACATGTACACTATGGTGTACACTTTAATTTATACTTTGCCACGAGACATTGCCCTCTTGGATAGTTTAAATCTCAACTAGTTTTCCCAGCCAATTGATACTTGAAAACAATACAACTATCAAGCGACGTGTCAAAAATCAGTGATCAAATAGGAAAGTTAAATCGGTAAGAACCTTTCTACATGTGACAAGTGTCAAACAACGAGTCAAAAATCAGTGTACAAACAAAAAAGTTCGATAGCTAAGAACCTTTCTACATGTACACTACGATGTACACTTTAGTTTACACTTTGTCTCCTGACATTACCCTATTGGAAAGATAAAATTTCAAACTGTTTTCCCATCTAATTGACGCTTGACAACAATGTGTAAAAAATTAGGGTCCAAATTGCAAAGTTCAATCGGTAAGCACCTTGCCACATGTATCAAACAATTTTCCCATCCAATTGGCACTTGACAACAATGCAAGTGTCAAACAACGTGTCAAAAATTAGTTTACAAGTAGCAAAGTTCAATCGATAAGGACCTTACTACATGTATACTTTAGTTTTCACTTTTCCACTTGACATTACCCTATTGGATAGAGCTTAAATTTCAAATAGTTCTCCGTTCCAATTGACACTTGACAACATTGCAAGTGTCAACAACGTGTCAAAAATCGGTGTACAAATAGCAAAGATCAATAGATAAGAACCTTGCGACATGTACACTATATTGTACACTTTAGTTTACACTTTGCCCGTGTCATTACCCTCTTAGATAGTTTAAATTTCAAACAGTTTTCCCATCCAATTGACACTTGACAACAATGCAAGTGTCAAACAACGTGTCGAAAATCAGTGTACAAATAGTAAAGTTCAGTCGGTAAGGACCTTGCCACATGAACACTATGGTGTACACTTTAGTTTACACTTTGCCACTGACACTTGACAACAATGCAAGTGTCAAACAACGTGTCGAAAATCAGTGTACAAATAGTAAAGTTCAGTCGGTAAGGACCTTGCCACATGAACACTATGGTGTACACTTTAGTTTACACTTTGCCACGTGACATTACACTGTTGGACAGTTTAAATTTCAAATTGTTTTTCCATCGAATTAACACTTGACAATAACGCAAGTGATAAACAATGTGCCAAAAATCAGTGTACAAATAGCAAAGATCAATCGATAAGAACCTTGCGACATGTACATTATGGTGTACACTTTATCATGTGTCATTACCCTCTTTGACAGTTTAAATTTCAAACAGTTTTCCCATCCAATTCACACTTGACAACAATGCAAGTGTCAAGAAACGTGTTGAAATCAGTGTACAAATAGCAAAGATCAATCGGTAAGAACCATACGACATGTACACTATGGTGTACATTCTAGTTTACACTTTACCACGTGGATTACCCTTTTCGACATTTTAAATTTCAAATAGTTTTTCCATCCAATTGACACTTGACAACAATGTAAGTGTCAAACAATGTGCCGAAAATTAGTGTTCAAATAGCAAAGTTCAATCGGTAAGTACATTACTAAATGTACACTGAGGTGTACACTTTAATTTACACTTTGCCAAGTGACATTACCCTCTTAGGCAGCTTAAATTTCAAACAGTTCCCCCATCCAATTGACACTTGACAGCATCGCAAGTGTCTAACAAAGTGTCAAAAATTGGTGTACAAATAGCAAAGATCAATCGATAAGAACCTTGCGACATGAACACTATGTTTTACACTTTAGTTACACTTTGCCACGTGTCATTACCCTCTTGGACAATTGAAATTACAAACAGTTTTTCCATCCTATTGACACTCAACGACAATGCAAGTATCAAACAACTTGTCGAAAATCAGTGTACAAATAGTAAAGTTCAATCGGTAAGGACCTTGCCACATGAACACTATGGTGTAAACTTTAGTTTACACTTTGCCACGTGGCATTACCCTATTGGACAGTTTAAATTTCGAACTGTTTTCCCATCAAATTAACACTTGACAATAATGCAAGTGTTAAACAACGTGTCGAAAATCAGTGTACAAATAGCAAAGTTCAATCGGTAAGGACGTTGCTACATGTACACTATGGTGTACACTTTAGTATACACTTTGCCATGAGACATTAGCCTGTTGGACATTTTAAATCTCGAACAGTTTTCCCATCCAATTGACACTAGATAACAATGCAAGTGTCAAGTGACGTATAAAAATTTAATGTACAAATAGCAAAGTTCAATCGGTAGGAACCTTGCAACATGTATACTATGGTGTACACTTTAGTTTACACTTTTCCACGTGACATTACCCTATTGGACAGTTTAGATTTTAAACAGTTTTCCAATCCAATTGACACTTGACAACAATACAAGTGTCGAAAAACGTGTCAAAAATCAATGTACAAATAGCAAAGTTCAATCAGTAAGAACCTTTTTACATGTACACTATGGTGTACACTTTAGCTTACACTTTGTCTCGTGATATTACCCTCTTGAAAATTTTAACTTTCAAACAATTTTCCCATCTAATTGATGCTTGACCATAATCCAAGTGTCAAAATGTGTCAAAAATCAGGGTACAAATTGCAAAGTTCAATCGGTAAGAACCTTACCATATGTATCAAATAGTTTTCCCATCCAATTGGCATTGACAACAATGTAAGTGTCAAACAATGTGTCAAAAATCAGTTTACAAGTAGGAAAGTTCAATCGGTAAGGACCTTACTACATGTACACGATGGTGTACACTTTAGTTTCACTTTTCCACTTGACATTGCCCTGTTGGACTGCTTAAATTTCAAACACTTCTCCCATCCAATTGGCACTTGACAACAATGCAAATGTCAAACAACGTGTCGAAAATTAGTGTACAAATAGTAAAATTCAATCGGTAAGGACCTTGCTACATGAACACTATGGTTTGCACTTTAATTTACACTTTGCTACATAACATTACCCTATTGGATAGTTTAAATTTCAAACCATTTTACCATCGAATTAACCCTTGATAATAACGCAAGTGTTAAACGACGTGTCAAAAATCAGTGTACAAATAGGAAAGATCAATCGATAAGAACCTTGCGACGTGTACACTATGGTATACACTTTAGTTTACACTTTGCCACGTGTCATTACCCTTTTAGACAGTTTAAATTTCAAACAATTTTCCCATCCAATTGACCCTTGACAACAATGCAAGTGTAAAACAACGTGTCGAAAATCAGTGTACAAATTGCAAAGATCAATCGGTAAGAACCTTACAACATGTACATTATGGTGTACACTATAGTTTACACTTTGCCACGTGACATTACCCTTTTGGACATTTTAAATATCAAACAGTTTTCCTATCCAATTGACACTTGACAACATTGTAAGTGTCAAACAATGTGCTGAAAATCAGTGTACAAATAGCAAAGATCAATCAGTAAGAACCTTTCGACATGTACACTTTAGTTTACACTTTGTCACATGGCATTACCCTTTTGGGCAGTTTAAATTTGAAACAGTTTTCCCATCCAATTGACATTTGACAACAATGCAAGTGTCAAACAACATGTCGAAAATCAATGTACAAATAGTAAAGTTCAATCGATAAGGACCGTGCTACGTGTACACTATGGTGTACACTTTAGTTTACACTTTGCCACGTGACATCACCATGTTGGACAGTTTAAATTTCAAACAATTTTCCCATCTAATTGACGCTTGACAACAATGCAAGTATCGAAATGTGTCAAAAATTATGGTACAAATTGCAAAGTTCAATCAGTAAGAACCTTGCCACATGTATCAAACAGTTTTCCCATCCAATTGGCACTTGACAACAATGCAAGTATCAAACAACGTGTCAAAAATTAGTGTACAAATAGCAAGATCAATCGGTAAGAACCTTGCGACATGTACACTATGGTATACACTCTAGTTTACACTTTGCTACATGGCATTACCCTTTTGGACATTTTAAATTTCAAACAGTTTTTCCAACCAATTGACACTTGACAACAATGCAAGTGTCAGACAATGTGCTAAAAAATAGCATACAAATTGCAAAGTTCAATCGGCAAGTACATTGCTACATGTATACTACGGTGTACACTTTAGTTTACACTTTGCCATGTGATATTACCCTGTTGGACAGTTTAAATTTCAAACTGTAATCGCATCCGAATGATAGTTGACAACAATGCAAATGTCAAACAACGTGTCGAAAATCAGTGTACAAATAGCAAAGTTCAATCGGTAAGGGCCATGTTATATGTACACTAGGGTGTACACTCTAGTTTACACTTTGCCACGTGGCATTACCCTTTTGAACATTTTAAACTTCAAACAATTTTCCCATCTAGTTGACACTTGACAACAATGCAAGTGCCAAAATGTGTCAAAAATCGGGGTACAAATTGTAAAGTTCAATCGGTAAGAACCTTGCCACATATATCAAACATTTTTCCCATCCAATTGGCTTTTGAAAATAATGCAAGTGTCAAACAACGTGTCAAAAATCAGTTTACAAGTAGCAAAGCTCAATCGGTAAGGGCCTTACTACATTTATACTATGGTGTACACTTTAATTTTAACTTTTCCACTTGACATTACCCTGTTGGATAGCTTAAATTTCAAAAAGTTCACCCATCCATTTGGCACTTGTCAACAATGCAAGATTTAACCAACGTATCGAAAATCAGTGTACAAATAGTAAAGTTCAATCAGTAAGGACCTTGCCACATGAACACTATGGTGTACACTTTAATTTACACTTTTCCACGTAACATTACACTGTTGGACAGTTTCAATTTCAAATCATTTTTCCATCGAATTAACACTTGACAATAATGCAAGTGTTAAACAACGTGTCAAAAATTAGTGTACAAATGGCAAAGATCAATCGATAAGAACCTTGCAACGTGTACACTATGGTGTACACTTTAGTTTACACTTTACCACACGTCATTATCCTCTTAGACAGTTTAAATTTCAAATAGTCTTCCCATCCAATTCACACTTGACAACTATGCAAGTGTCAAACAACGCGTCGAAAATCAGTATACAAGTAGTAAAGATCAATCGGTAAGAACCTTGCGACATGTACACTATGGTGTACACTCTAGTTTACACTTTGCCATGTAGCATTACCCTCCAATTGATGCTTGACAATAATGCAAGTGTCAAATAATGAGCCAAAAATCAGTGTACAAATAGCAAAGATCAATCGGTAAGAACCTTGCGACATGTACGCTATGGTGTACACTCTAATTTACACTTTTCCACGTGGCATTACCCATTTGAAAAGTTTAAATTTCAAACAATTTTCCCATCCAATTGACACTTAACAACAATGCAAGTGTCAAACAACGTGCCGAAAATTAGTGTACAAATAGCAATGTTCAATCGGTAAGGACGTTGCTACATGTACACTACGGTGTACACTTTAGTTTACACTTTGCCATGAGACATTAGCCTGTTGGACATTTTAAATCTCGAACAGTTTTCCCATCCAATTGACACTAGACAACAATGCAAGTGTCAAGTGATGTATAAAAATTTAATGTACAAAAAGTAAAGTTCAATCGGCAGGAACCTTGCTACATGTATACTATGGTGTATACTTTAGTTTACACTTTTCCACGTAACATTACCCTATTGGACAGTTTAGATTTTAAACAGTTTTCCAATCCGATTGACACTTGACAACAATACAAGTGCCAAAAAAGTGTCAAAAATCAGTGTACAAATAGCAAAGTTCAGTCGGTAAGAACCTTTTTACATGTGCACTATGGTGTACACTTTAGCTTACACTTTGTCTCGTGACATCACCCTATTGGACAGTTTAAATTTCAAACAATTTTCCCATCTAATTGACGCTTCACAACAATGCAAGTATCGAAACGCGTCAAAAATTATGGTACAAATTGCAAAGTTCAATCAGTAAGAACCTTGCCACATGTATCAAATAGCTTTCCCATCCAATTGGCATTGACAACAATGTAAGTGTCAAACAATGTGCCAAAAATTAGTTTACAAATAGGAATGTTCAATCGGTAAGGACCTTACTACATGTACACTATGGTGTACACTTTAGTTTCACTTTTCCACTTGACATTACCCTGTTGGATCGCTTAATTTTCAAACACTTCGCCCATCCAATTAACACTTGACAACAATGCAAGTGTCAAACAACGTATCGAAAATTAGTATACAAACAGTAAAGTTCAATCGGTAAGGACCTTATTACATGAACACTATGGTGTACACTTTAGTTTACACTTTGCTACATGACATTACCCTGTTGGACAGTTTAAATTTCAAATCAATTTTCCATCGAATTAACACGTGACAATAATGCAAGTGTTAGACGACGTGTCAAAAATTAGTGTACAAATAGGAAAGATCAATCGATAAGAACTTTGCGACGTGTACACTTTAGTTTACACTTTGCCACGTGTCATTACCCTTTTAGACAGTTTAAATTTCAAACAATTTTCCCATCCAATTGACCCTTGACAACAATGCGAGTGTAAAACAACATGTCAAAAATCAGTGTACAAATAGCAACGATCAATCGGTAAGAACCTTACAACATGTATACTATGGTGTACACTATAGTTTACACTTTGCCACGTGACATTACCCTTTTGGACATTTTAAATATCAAACAGTTTTCCTATCCAATTGACACTTGACAACAATGTAAGTGTCAAACAATGTGCTAAAAATCAGTGTACAAATAGCAAAGATCAATCGGTAAGAACCTTTCGACATGTACACTTTAGTTTACACTTTGTCACATGGCATTACCCTTTTGGGCAGTTTAAATTTGAAACAGTTTTCCCATCCAATTGACATTTGACAACAATGCAAGTGTCAAACAACGTGTCGAAAATCAATGTACAAATAGTAAAGTTCAATCGGTAAGGACCCTGCTACGTGTACACTATGGCGTATATTTTAGTTTACACTTTGCCACGTGACATCACCCTATTGGACAGTTTAAATTTCAAACAATTTTCCCATCTAATTGACGCTTCACAACAATGCAAGTATCGAAACGCGTCAAAAATTATGGTACAAATTGCAAAGTTCAATCGGTAAGAACCTTGCCACATGTATCAAACAGTTTTCCCATCCAATTGGCACTTGACAACAATGCAAGTATCAAACAACGTGTCAAAAATTAGTGTACGAATAGCAAGATCAATCGGTAAGAATCATGCGACATGTACACTATGGTGTACACTCTAGTTTACACTTTGCTACATGGCATTACCCTTTTGGACATTTTAAAGTTCAAACAGTTTTTCCATCCAATTGACACTGGACAACAATACAAGTGTCAGACAATGTGCTAAAAAATAGTGTACAAATAGCAAAGTTCAATCGGCAAGTACATTGCTACATGTACACTACGGTGTACACTTTAGTTTACACTTTGCCATGTGACATTACCCTGTTGGACAGTTCAAATTTCAAACTGTAATCCCATCCGAATGACAGTTGACAACAATGTAAATGTCAAACAATGTGTCGAAAATCAGTGTACAAATAGCAATGTTCAATCGGTAAGGGCCTTGTTACATGAACACTAGGGTGTACACTCTAGTTTACACTTTGCCACGTGGCATTACCCTTTTGAAAATTTTAAACTTCAAACAATTTTCCCATCTAGTTGACGCTTGACAACAATGCAAGTGCCAAAACGTGTCAAAAATCGGGGTACAAATTGCAAAGTTCAATCGGTAAGAACCTTGCCACATATATCAAATATTTTTCCCATCTAATTGGCTTTTGAAAATAATGTAAATGCCAAGCAACGTGTCAAAAATCAGTTTAAAAGTAGCAAAGTTCAATCGGTAAGGACCTTACTACATTTACACTATGGTGTACACTTTAGTTTTCACTTTTCCACTTGACATTATCCTGTTGGATAGCTTAAATTTCAAAAAGTTCACCCATCCATTTGACAGTTGACAACAATGCAAGTTTTAAACAATGTGTCGAAAATCAGTGTACAAATAGTAAAGTTCAATCGGTAAGGACCTTGCCACATGAACACTATGGTGTACACTTTAATTTACACTTTGCCACGTGACATTACACTGTTGGACAGTTTGAATTTCAAATCATTTTTCCATCGAATTAACACTTGACAATAATGCAAGTGTTAAACAACGTGTCAAAAATTAGTGTACAAATGGCAAAGATCAATCGATAAGAACCTTGCGACGTGTGCACTAAGGTGTACACTTTAGTTTACACTTTACCACATGTCATTATCCTCTTAGACAGTTTAAATTTTAAATAGTCTTCCCATCCAGTTCACACTTGACAACTATGCAAGTGTCAAACAACGTGTCGAAAATCAGTGTACAAGTAGTAAAGATCAATTGGTAAGAAACTTGCGACATGTACACTATGGTGTACACTCTAGTTTACACTTTGCCATGTAGGATTACCCTCCAATTGATGCTTGACAATAATGCAAGTGTCAAATAATGAGCCAAAAATCAGTGTACAAATAGCAAAGATCAATCGGTAAGAACCTTGCAACATGTACGCTATGGTTTACACTCTAGTTTACACTTTGCCACGTGGTATTACCCATTTGAAAAGTTTAAATTTCAAACAATTTTTCCATCCAATTGACACTTGACAACAATGCAAGTGTCAAACAACGTGCCGAGAATTAGTATACAAATAGCAATGTTCAATCGGTAAGTACATTGCTACATGTACGCTGCGGTGTACACTTTAGTTTGCACTTTGCCACGTCACATCACCCTGTTGGACAATTTAAATTTCAAACTGTAATCCCATCCAAATGACACTTGACAACAATGCAAGTGCCAAACAACATGTTGAAAATTAGTGTACAAATAATAAAGTCCAATTAGTAATGAGCTTGCCACATGTACACTATGGTCTAAACTTTAGTTTACACTTTGCCACGTGACATTACCCTGTTGGACAGTTTGAATTTCAAACCGTTTTTCCATTGAATTAACACTTGACAATAATGCAAGTGTTAAACAACGTGTCGAAAATCAGTGTACAAATAGCAAAGTTCAATCGGTAAGGATGTTGCTACATGTACACAATGGTGTACACTTTAGTTTGCACTTTGCCACGAGACATTAGCCTGTTGGACAGTTTAAATTTCGAACAGTTTTCCCATCCAATTGACACTTGACAACAATGCAAGTGTCAAGCAACGAGTCAAAAATCAGTGTACAAATAGCAATGTTAAATCGGTAAGAACCTTGCTACATGTGCCTTATGGTGCACACTTTAGTAAACACTTTTCCATGTGACATTACCCTGTTGGATAGTTTAGATTTCAAATAGCTTTCCCATCCAATTGACACTTGACAACAATGCAAGTGTCAAACAACGTGTCAAGAATCAGGGTAGAAATAGCAAAGTTCAATCGGTAAGAACCTTGCCACATGTATCAAACAATTTTCCCATCCAGTTGACACTTGACAACAACGCAAGTGTCAAACAACATGTCAAAAATTAGTTTACAAATAGCAAAGTTCAATCGGTAAGGACCTTACTACATGTACACTATGGTGTACACATTAGTTTTCCCTTTTTCACTTGACATTACCCTGTTGGACAGCTTGAATTTCAAATAGTTTTCCTATCCAATTGACACTTGAAAACAATGCAAGTGTCAAACAACGTGTCAAAAATCAGTGTACAAATAACAAAGTTCAATAGGTAAGAACCTTTCTATATGTACACTATGGTGTACACTTTAGTTTACATTTTGCCATGTGATATTAACCCGTTGGACAGTTTAAATGTCAAACAATTTTTCCATCCAATTGCCACTTGACAACAATGCAAGTGTCAAATAATGTGTCAAAAATCAGTGTACAAATAGTAAAGTTCAATCGGTAAGAACTTACGACATGTACCTTAAGACGTACACTTTAGTTGACACTTTACCATGTGTCATTACCCGATTAAATTTCAATCAGTTTTCCCATACAATTGACACTTGACAACAATGCAAGTGTTAAACAACGTGTCAAAAATCAGTGTACAAATAGCAAAGTTCAATCGGTAAGGACCTTGCCACATGTATCAAATAGTTTTCCAATCCAGTTGGCACTTGAAAATAATGCAAGTGTTAAAAAACATGTCAAAAATCAGTTTACAAATAGCAAAGTTCAATTGGTAAGGAACTTACTACATGTACACTATGGTGTACACTTTAGTTTTCACTTCTACACTTGACATTATCCTATTGGATAGCTCAAATTTCAAACAATTTTCCAATCCAACTGACACCTGACAACAATGCAAGTGTCAAACAATGAGTCAAAAATTAGTGTACAAATAACAAAGTTCAATCGGTAAAAACCTTTCTATTTGTACACTATGGTGTACACTTTAGTTTACACTTTGCCACGTGACATTACCCTGTTGGACAGTTTAAATGTCAAACAATTTTCCCATCCAATTGCCACTTGATAACAATGCAAGTGTCAAACAACGTGTCAAAAATTAGTGTACAAATAGTAAAGTTCAATCGATAAGGACCTTACTACATGGACACTATGGTCTACACTTTAGTTTTCACTTTTGCACTTGACATTACCCTATTGGACAGCTCAAATTTTAAACAATTTCCCCATCCAATTAACACTTGACAACAATGCAAGTGTCAAACAATGTGTCAAAAATCAGTGTACAAATAACAAAGTTCAATTGGTAAAAACACTTCTACATGTACACTATGGTGTACACTTTAGTTTATACTTTGCCACGTGACATTACCCTGTTGGATAGTATAAATGTCAAACAATTTTCCCATCCAATTGCCACTCGATAACAATGCAAGTGTCAAACAACATGTCAAAAATCAGTGTACAAATAGTAAAGTTCAATCGACAAGGACCTTACTACATGTACACTATGGTGTACACTTTAGTTTTCACTTTTTCATTTGACCTTACCATGTTAGACAACTAAAATTTCACACAATTTTCTCATCCAATTGACACTTGAGAACAATACAAGTGTCAAACAACGTGTCAAAAATCAGTGTACATATAACAAAGTTCATTCTGTAAGAACCTTTCTACTTGAGTTTATACTTTACCATTTGACATTACCCTGTTGTATAGTTTAAATGTTAAACATTTTTCCCATCCAATTACCACTTGACAACAATGCAAATGTCAAACAACGTGTCGAAAATTAGTGTACAAATACTAAAGTTCAATCGGTAAGGACCTTGCCACATGTACACTATGGTGTACATTGTAGTTTACCCTTTGTCACGTGACATTACCCTATTAGACAGTTTAAATTTCAAACTATTTTCCCATTGAATTAACACTTGACAATACTTCAAGTGTTAGACAACGTGTCGAAAATCAGTGTACAAACAGCAAAGTTCAATTGGTAAGGACGTTGCTACACGTACAGTATAGTGTACACTTCAGTTTACACTTTTCCACGAGATATACCCTATTGGACAGTTTAAATTTCAAATAGTTTTCCCATCCAGTTGACACTTGACAACAATGCAAGTGTCAAGTAACGTGTCAAAAATTAGTGTACAAATATCAAAGTTAAGTCAGTAAGAACCTTGTTACATGTATATTATGGTGTACACTTTAGTTTACACTTTTCCACGTGATATTATCATGTTGGACAGTTTAGATTTCAAACAGTTTTCCCATCCAATTGACACTTGACAACAATGCAAGTGTCAAACAACGTATCAAAAATTAGTGTACAAATAGCAAAGTTCAATCGGTAAAAACATCGCTACATGTACACTATGGTATACACTTTAGTTTACACTTTGTCTCGTTATATTACCCTGTTGGATAGATTAAATTTCAAATATTTTTCCTGTCCAATTGACACATGACAACAATGTAAGTGTCAAACAGCGTGTCAAAAATCAGGGTATAAATAGCAAAGTTCAATCGATAAGAATCTTGCCACATATATCAAATAGTCTTCCCATCCAGTTGACACTTGACAACAATGCAAGTGTTAAACAACGTATCAAAAATCAGTTTACAAATAGCAAAGTTCAATCGGTAAGGACCTTACTACACGTACACTTTAGTTTACACTTTTCCACTTGACATTACCTTGTTGGACAGCTTAAATTTCAAACAGTTGTCCCATACAATTGACACTTGACAACAATGCAAGTGCTAGACAACGTGTCAAAAATCAGTGTACAAATAACGAAGTTCAATCGGTAAGAACATTTCTACATGCACACTATGGTGTACACTTTAGTTTACACTTTGCCATGTGACATTACCCTGTTGGATAGTTTAAATGTCAAACAGTTTTCCCATCCAATTGCCACATGACAACAATGCAAGTATCAAACAACGTTTAAAAATTCAGTTTACAAATAGCAAAGGCCAATTGGTAAGGATCTTGCCACATGTACACTATGGTGTACACTGTAGTTTACACTTTGCCACGTGACATTACCCTGTTGGACAGTTTAAATTTCAAATCGTTTTTCCATCGAATTAACACTTGAGATTAATGCAAGTGTTAAACGTGTAGAAAATTAGTGTACAAATAGCAAAATTCAATCGGTAAGGACGTTGCTACATGTACATTATGGAGTACACTTTAGTTTACACTTTGCCCCGAGACATTACCCTGTTCGACTGTTTATATTTCAAACAATTTTCTCATCCAATTGGCACTTGACAACAATGCAAATGTCAAACAACGTGTCAAAAATTAGTGTACAAATAGCAAAGTCTAATCGGTAAGAACCTTGCTACATGTACCCTATGGTGTACACTTTAGTTTACACTTTGTCTCGTGACATTGCCCTGGTGGATAGTTTAAATTTCAAACAATTTTCCCATTCAATTGACGCTTGACAATAATGCAAGTGTCAAACAACGTGTCAAAAATCAGGATACAAATAACAAAGTTCAACTGGTAAGAACCTTGCCACATGTATCAAATAGTTTTCCCATCAGTTGACACTTGACAACAATGCAAGTGTCAAACAACGTTTAAAAAATCAGTTTACAAATAGCGAAGCTCAATCGGTAAGGACGTTACTACATGTACACTACGGTGTACACTTTAATTTTCACTTTTCCACTTGACATTACCTTGTTGGACATCTTAAATTTGAAATAGTTTTCCCATCCAATTGACACTTGACAACAATGCAAGTGTCAAACAACGTGTTAAAAACCAGTCTACAAATAACAAAGTTCAATCGGTAAGAACCTTTCTACATGTACACTATAGTGTACACTTTAGTTTACACTTTGCCACGTGACTTTATCCTATTGGACAGTTTAAATGTCAAACAGTTTTTCCATCCAATTGCCACTTGACAACAATGCAAGTGTCAAACAACATGTCAAAAATCAATGTAAAAATAGCAAAGTTCAATTGATAAGGACCGTACTACACGTAAACTACGGTGTAAACTTTCGTTTTCACTTTTCCACATGACATTACCCTATTGGACAGCTTAAATTTCAAACCGTTTTCCCGTCGAATTAACACTCGACAATGTTGCAACTGTTAAACAACGTGTCAAAAATCAGTGTACAAATAGCAAAGTTCAATCAGCAAGGACGTTGCTACATGTACACTGATTAGTGTCTAAAAGTGTTTCAAAGATATATCATTTACAAGGCATTTTACATTCACTTTGTTTAAAAACACTAATGTTAGTCTTTAATTTCAATTGTCTTGCCGTAAATTCAATTTCCATAAATACATGGTTAAAAATGCAATTAATTGAAATACGTATTTACATACATGGTGGCATGAGTATTATACATTTGAAAGAGTATCTATTTGATGTATTTCACTTGTATTTCCAAATTACAACAAGTGGAGGAAGTGGAGGAAAATAATGTTGAAAAGTCAAAAATAGTGACTGTCTCAAGCAAGAAGCAGCTGTTGGTAAAATAATCATAACTTGAGCTTCAGACATTGGATCGAGGTGATTCAAGTTGGGTTCGAAAGAAAAGGCATGTTTCTACAACTTTCATGTTTTGGAAGAAGTCAAATTCGTATCACAAAGCAGCTAAAATTACCGTGTAAAGTCCAGCTTGTTACCTGCCGGATACAGCTTTACCTGTGAAGCAGCACTTATTGTTTTTGTCATCTCTGGAGTTATATAGATCCAATGAACCTGATATTTGAACCAATAGAAAGCTAACTCAAGTGGTAATAATTTATCTGTTGATCATAAGTCCAAATTCGCTGCACAATATATCTGAAAATTGGCATCAAGTTGCATGTTCCAGCTGTCTTGAAGCTGGACAGAAACAAGTTGCATTGCCTACTTGAATTTTGGATGTTCCTTTGCCTATAAAAGGGGACCTTGGCCACGATTTTGAAGAATCAATTCTCTCCATCATATTCTAGTTTCCTTCATTTTCTTTGTAACATTTCACTATGTATTTCTAAACATTTAGCTAGAGCTAAGGGTGAAACTTTGATGAATGTTTAGTATTGTCTTTGATCTTTCATTTTGTTCTTCAATGTTCATCTTCTTACTTGGTTGAAGTATATGTTCTACAAATGGTTTTGGTTTGTTAAAGACTTTGATTTATTGTTGACAATTTTGGCACAATAAATGCTTAGATAATCTCTACATACCAACAACTTATTTTGACATATTCTCTCAAACAATTATCAAGATCTATCTTTTAATATATTTGTGGTTAATGTTTTATCTTCCATATGAGATCAATCCTTAGTTGATTTTCATATGAGTTAAATTAAAGATCAACTGCAATTTTTACTCATTTATCTGAAGTGAATCCCCGACGCTCTAGTGTTCATCTCAATCGTATTTCCACCAACCATTTATTACCGTTCCTTTTTCAATCTTATTGCTTTAGTTATTTTACTTTAAAGGAAGGCCGAGCCTCCTTCGTTTTTATTTTTTGTTTATTTTCTTTCCTTAAAGGGAAGGCCGAGCCTCCCGATCTGCCCTTTCTTTGTTATATGGTTGGCCGTGCCACCTAATTTTCGTTTTTACTATATGGTTGGCTATGCCACCTAATTTTTGTCCTTTACATTATTATATGGTTGGCCGTGTCACCTAATTTTCGTTCTTTTTATATGGTTGGCTGTGCCACCTAATTTTTGTTCATTACATCTACTTTTTGTTATTTTATGTCATATTGGTATCGTGAATTAAATTCTCATCGTTTAGGTAAAGATAATTGTGAAACTTTCTTTAGTAATTTATTTGACTCACCTCAACACTCACTCACATCTTCCACCATGGCTGATAATGAAAGCATACACGATGAAAATGAAAACCAACAAGTACGAACCATGCGTGATTACTTGCAACCTCCTCGAAATTCTGCTCCTTCATGTTTCATTTTTCCTCTTAATGCTAATAATTTTCGATTCAAGCCGGGTATGATTCCATTACTTCCTAATTTTCATGGCTTAGAATCCGAAAGTCCATATTTGCATCTTAAAGAATTTGAGGAAGTATGTGCAACATTTAACGATCAAACTTGTCCCAACGAAATTGTTAAGTTGAAATTGTTTCCTTTTTCTCTAAAAGATAAAGCAAAAACTTGGCTTAACTCTTTAAAACCTAGGTCGATTGGCACATGGCAAGAAATGCAAAGTGAGTTTTTGAAGAAATTCTTTCCAGCCCATAAAACTAATGCTTTGAAAAGACAAATCCAAAATTTTTCTCAAAAAACCAATGAAGCGTACTTTCAATGTTTAGAAAGATTTAAAGATTTGTTAAATACATGCCCACATCATGGTTTTGAAAAATGGCGTACTATAAGTTTCTTTTATGAGGGCCTAACTCCTGAGGAAGACGGTCATACAAAGGCCGAATAAAGCTCTCTTGGAGCAGCATCCGAATGGACCTATAGTCACTCATAGGCGCGGAGAACACCCTTCTTTGGCGATGCCCAAGATCGCAATGGATTCCACCTTATATATATATATATATATATATATATATATAACGCTCAACGATTGCTACCAATTTCAAAACTCAACCACAATTTTGAAATTTTTGAACTTTTTAAACAAGTCAAAATTAACATACCATTATTGGATGCAATCAAACAAGTACCTTCATATGCAAAATTTTTAAAAGACTTGTGCACTGTTAAGAGGAAACTTAATGCTCAACAGAAAGCATTTTTGACAGAGAATGTGAGCTCAATCATTCAACAAAACACTCAACCTAAATTCAAAGATCCTGGTTGTCCAACAATTTCTTGTGTGATTGGGAATAACAGGATAGAGCGTGCTTTGCTTGATCTTGGTGCTAGTGTTAATCTATTACCTTTTTCTGTGTATGAGCAACTTGGTTTGGGAGAGCTTAAGCCAACAACAACAACACTTCAACTTGCTGATCGTTCAGTAAAAGTTCCAAGAGGGGTTGTAGAGGATGTTCTAGTTCAAATTGATAAATTCTATTTTCCTGTTGATTTTATAGTTTTGGACACACATCCTGTTTTAAATTCAAATGCACAAATACCTGTCATTTTAGGACGTCCCTTTCTTGCTACTTCAAATGCGTTGATAAATTGTAGAAATGGTATCTTGAAACTCTCTTTTGGAAATATGACCGTGGAAATGAATATTTTTAACATTTGCAAGCAACATGGAGATGAAGATGATTTGCATGAAGTAGATCTTATTGAACAACTTGTTGATGATCAATTTATCGCTACATCTTCATATGATGCGCTTGAATTTGAATTCAATGATAATTTTAAAAATTCGCATATGATTTCAAGTGTTCAAGAACCAAAGCTCGATTTGAAACCATTTTTTGAGAATTTCTCTAGATTTGAAGAGCCCGTTGCTATACATGATTCTAAAGATTGATATCCTTTTTATTTTATTTTATTTTGTATGTTTATTTTCAGTTTTATAATGTTGTGTGTTTTTTTTTAGGTGTGTTTCTTTTATTGTTGTTTTTTTTTTCACTAATGAAATTGAAGGATCATTTAGGCCAAGTTTATGCAGACTTTCCAGGTAAAGCTCAAAACCCGTCCCTTTGTTCAAAATTTTGCCCCTTATTGTCCTTCATATATTTTGAACATTTAATCTTTTCATTGAGGACAATGTTTCATTTAGGTTGGGGGAAGAAATCAAAATGTTTCAAAAAAAAAAAAAAAAAAAAAATTTTTTCCCATCCAATAAAAAAATTTAAAATTTCTTACCGACCGATGATAATATTTGAAATTGTTTTTATATTATTATGACTAGGGGATGCTACTTTGATTTAGTTTAAGCTTGTTCATGTTAGATTGATCTACATTGAGCACAATAATCATGGAAATCACATATTATTTAGATTGGATCAATGGATAGAATATGTAGAATTAACTATGACAACAAAAAAAAAAAAAATTCCAACTAAACCAATTCTAGGATAGTTTGGGGTGGTTGAGCTGTTGTGGGGAGACATTGAGATAGATGTGGATTCCATGTGTGTTAAATTTTGTGTAAATTGCTTAAGACCAATGAGATGATAATTAGGTGAAAATCTTAAGTTAAAGATCGATTTTCGAGAATAAGTGTTTAATGAGGGGCATTGCACTAATCATTGCATAGAAGGGAAAAAGCTGCCATGTTGTGAAGCTACCCTAAAAGAGCCCAATGAGGAAAATTATATACATAAAAAGAGATAGGCTAGTGCATGAAACAGAATACGCACAGCAAACTTGAAAAAAGCAGGTGCATGAAACAGAAGACGCACTACATGTCTTGATTGAGTCCCAAACACTTATTTTAGAGAATTAGACCTTTGATAAGGGATTAGTAGCTTAGTTGATTCTTGGAGTTTGAGTCAGTCAAAATTAAGGAGAATCCTCATTTATTGATGTGTTGAGCTACAATTAGTAAAATCTAACAAAACTAGAGATGGTGAGTAATAGTATATAAATTTAACCATACATTACACCTTGGGAAAATAGTTACAAAATCAAGTTTGGGGTGTGCATCCAATGAGTGAAGAGAGAAATAGTTGACTATTGAGGGTCGGGATGAGTCCAATTTAAAAAA
>NW_019227526.1:667820-760990 GCF_002742605.1 Olea europaea var. sylvestris | reverse complement strand
TAACTCAAGTGGAAATAATTTATCTGTTGATCATAAGTCCAAATTCGCTGCACAATATATCTGAAAATTGGCATCAAGTTGCATGTTCCAGCTGTCTTGAAGCTGGACAGAAACAAGTTGCATTGCCTACTTGAATTTTGGATGTTCCTTTGCCTATAAAAGGGGACCTTGGCCACGATTTTGAAGAATCAATTCTCTCCATCATATTCTAGTTTCCTTCATTTTCTTTGTAACATTTCACTATGTATTTCTAAACATTTAGCTAGAGCTAGGGGTGAAACTTTGATGAATGTTTAGTATTGTCTTTGATCTTTCATTTTGTTCTTCAATGTTCATCTTCTTACTTGGTTGAAGTTTGTGTTCTACAAATGGTTTTGGTTTGTTAAAGACTTTGATTTATTGTCGACAATTTTGGCACAATAAATGCTTAGATAATCTCTACATACCAACAACTTATTTTGACATATTCTCTCAAACAATTATCAAGATCTATCTTTCAATATATTTGTGATCAATGTTTTATCTTCCATATGAGATCACTCCTTAGTTGATTTTTATATGAGTTAAATTAAAGATCAAGTGCAATTTCTACTCATTTATCCGAAGTGAATCCCCGACGCTCTAGTGTTCGTGTTAATCGTATTTCCGCCAACCGTTTATTACTCATAGAATAGTTTATTTCCTTCCAATTCCCTGTGGTTCGACCTCGGACTTCCGAGATTTACTACTTGCGACAACCTGCACTTGGGTTTGCAACCTTAAAGTTGTAGCATACACTATGATGTACACTTTAGTTACACTTTGCCATGTGACATTACTCTGTTTGACAGTTTGAATGTCATATAGTTTTCCCATCCCATTGCCACTTGACGACAATGCAAGTGTCAAACAACATGTCGAAAATCAGTGTAAAAGTAGCAAAGTTTAATCGGTAAGGACGTTGCTACATGTACACTATGGTGTATACTTTAGTTTACACTTTGCCACGTGACATTACCCTGTTGGGCAGTTTAAATTTCAAACAGTTTTCCCATCTAATTGACACTTGACAACAATGTAAGTGTTAAACAACGTGACAAAAATCAGTGTACAAATAGAAAAGTTCAATCGGTAAGAACCTTGCTACATGTACACTATGGTGTACACTTTGGTTGACACTGTGTCTTGTGATATTACCCTGCTGGACAGTTTAAATTTCAAACAGTTTTCCCATCCAATTGACGCTTAACAACAATGCAAGTGTCAAACAGCGTGTCAAAAATTAGGGTACAAATAACAAAGTTCAATCGTAAGAACCTTGCCACATGTACACTATGGTGTACACTTTAGTTTACACATTGCCACGTGATATTATCCTGTTGGACAGTTTAAATGTAAAACAGTTTTTGTGACGCCCCGAATTTAAGCATCGAGGGTCACGTACTAAACATAATAACTTCTGCTTTTGGTACATGTAAATACTCTTAAATAGAAGTATTACATGTTAGAAACTTATTTTTCAATTTGATAAAACAATTCTTATAAAATTTGATGGCCGGTAAAAGTGCATGCCAACATGAAATTTTACATTACATATACGACCTCGGCACTATCAAGGTTAGTTGGGGCAGCAAGTTTGACAATTTTTATAAAATTCATCCCAACTCCATTTTACATGAAATTTGTGGCATTAGAAAGATAATTTCAAGTAGTTTTCTAGGTTAAAATATGAAAATTTTCCAAGATCATATGATATAGACGTTTTACGGAAAACAGTGAAACATTACACAGGAAATCCAGATTGACCCCTTGACGTTAAAACCTTGATAACTCAGGCCATAGGTATCCAAATTGAGTGATTCCTTCGGCAATATTTAGAAAACTCAAAGATGAAAACAGAAATATTTTTAGAGTCTCAAATGGACATTTATAGAGTTAGAAACATCATTTCGAAATTGACTCCAGAAACTGTCCCGTTTCTGCCTTTTGTCTCTTGTAAGGAAAATAAACTGCAAAAATGTCTCTTAACATAACATGAAAGATATAATTACAAAATTTACTATTAATACCATATTTCATCATGTCATGTACATATTTTTACATAATACCATAAGAAAAATAGATGGAAAAACTGTCATCGAACAAAACATACAAAAGAAAACTTTCGATACAAAACATCTTTGTCCTTAATCCATCATCGATTTCGCCAACTAACTTCCATCAATTCAACGATCATGGATCTGAAAATTTAGCATAAAATACTATGAGTATAAGGAATACTCAGTAAGATACCATGCTTGGATTTTTATCATGATAATACTACACAAAAGAATGCAATCAAACACATACTTGTACATTCCGGCTTGCCGGTGCCCTTCGGACTTGTCCTAAGGCATAAATAGATATCTAACTTTGTGGACTTGTCCACCATAATCATATTATGGTTTTTCATGCATAGTTTAAGCATAAATATTATCATGAAAATCATACTCCTTAAGCATGGAAGGTATCTTACCGTAAAACTTGAAGATCTTCGATTGAGATGTAAATTGGAAGTGCTAGTCTTTCTTCCTTCCCTTTCCTTTCTTATTTTCGGTTTTTACTCTCTTTTTAAGTGTATAAGTGTTTTGTAAAATGAAGGAAATCTCTCTATGGCAATGGATATGGACGTATTCATATATATATAAGGAAAAGGATGTTGGTTTGATATTTTTTCTTCTTTTTTTTTTCACTCCACCGCCTCAACCTCCTTTTCTCCCATTTTTCTCTTTTTTTTTTCTTACTTGTACACATGTTTAGTCTATTGTCTAAGTGTATGGTGATGATAAATGCCAAGTGGGTTGATTATAGGGTAATAAGTGGCCTCAAAACCTAGATTTACAAAGGAAGCCTCTTATCTTTTCTACTAATATAATCTAAACCCTCTAACTTTCATTATTAGCAAAGTGTATCCCAAATCTAAACTTATATCCAACTTACATATTCAAAAAGTGTAGATTATAAATTAATTTAATCATTTGGTCAATTGAAGTCCTAACAAAAATAATCCACTTCATTCAAATTCAAACTTGACTTATGTTCCGATTAACTAATAATCACTTACAACATTTGACACTTCATGCCTACATTCCTTAACTACCTCTAACATTAACCACTACAAAGGTGGTGTCCCCTTATCCTTATGGCCAAAATAATATTAAAAGTTAAATTGCTATCCTAAGGAAATTTAAACGAGCATAAAATTTCGGAGTATTACAGTTTTCCCATCTAATTGCCACTTGATAACAATGCAAGTGTCAAACAATATGTCAAAAATCAGTGTACAAATAGCAAAGCTCAATCGGTAAGGACCTTGCCACATTTACACTATGGTGTACACTGTTGCTTGCACTTTGCCACGTGACATTACCTTGTTGGGCAGTTTAAATTTCAAACCATTTTCCCATCGAATTAATACTTGACAATAATGCAAATGTTAAACAACATGTCAAAAATCAGTGTACAAATAGCAAAGTTCAATCGCTAAGGACGTTGCTACATGTACATTGTGGAGTGCACTTTAGTTTACACTTTGCCACCTGACATTACCCTTTTGGACAGTTTAAATTTCAAATAGTTTTTCCATCCAATTGACACTTGACAACAAAGCAATTGACAAACAACGTGTCAAAAATTAGTGTACAAATAGCAAAGTTCAATCGGTAAGAACCTTGCTACATGTACACTATGGTGTACAATTTAGTTTACACTTTATCTCGTGTCATCACCTTGTTGGACAGTTTAAATTTCAAAAAAATTTTCCATCCAATTGACGCTTGACAACAACGCAAGTGTCAAACAACGTTTTAAAAATTAGGGTACACATAGCAAAGTTTAACTGGGAAGAACCTTGCCACATGTATCAAATAGTTTTCCCGTCCAGTTGACACTTCACAACAATGCAAGTGTCAAACAACGTTTAAAAATTTAGTTTACAAATAGCAATGTTCAATCGGTAAGGACCATGCCACATGTACACTATGGTGTATACTGTAGTTTACACTTTGCCACGTGACATTACCCTGTTCGACAGTTTAAATTTCAAACCATTTTTCCATCGAATTAACACTTGAGATTAATGCAAGTGTTAAACAATGTGTAGAAAATTAGTGTACAAATAGCAAAGTTCAATCGGCAAGGACTTTGCTATATGTACACTTTGGTTCACACTTTGCCACGTGACATTACCTTGTTGAACAGTTTAAATGTCAAACATTTTTCCGATCCGATTGCCACTTGACAACAATGCAAGTGTCAAATAACGTGTTGAAAGTCAATGTAAAAATAGCAAAGTTCAATTGGTAAGGATCTTGCCACTTGTACACTATGATGTACACTGTAGTTTACACTTTGCCACGTGACATTACCCTGTTGGGCAGTTTAAATTTCAAACAGTTTACCCATCCTATTGACACCTGACAACAACGCAATTGTCAAACAACGTTTCAAAAATTAATTTACAAATAGTAAAGTTCAATCGGTATGGACCTTGCTACGTGTACACTTTAGTTTACACTTTGACACATGACATAACCCTATTGGACAGTTTAGATTTTAAACAGTTTTTCCATCCAATTAACACTTGACAATAATCCAAGAGTCAAACGACTTGTTGAAAATCAGTGTACAAATATCAAAGATCAATCAATAAGAACCTTGCGATATGTGCACTATGCTGTACACTTTACTTTGCACTTTACCACATGTCATTACCCTCTTCGACAGTTTAAATGTCAAATAGTTTTCCCATCCAATTGCCACTTGAAAGCAATGCAAGTGTCAAACAATGGGTCAAAAATCAGTGTAAAAATAGTAAAGTTCAATCGGTAAGGATCTTGCCACATGTACACTATGGTGTACACTGTAGTTTACACTTTGCCACGTGACATTACCCTGCTGTACAGTTTAAATCTCAAACTATTTTCCCATCCATTTGATGCTTGATAAAATGCAAGTGTCAAATAACATGTCAAAAATCAGTGTACAAATAACAAAGTTCAATCGGTAAGAACCTTACTACATGTACACTATGGTGTACACTTTAGTTTACACTTTGTCTTGTGACATTACCCTGTTAGACAGTTTAAATTTCAAACATTTTCCCATCCAATTGATGCTTGACAACAATGCAAGTGTCAAAGAGCGTGTCAAAAATCAGGGTACAAATAACAAAGTTCAATAGGTAAGAACCTTGCTACATGTACACTATGGTGTACACTTAAGTTTACACATTGTCAAGTGACATTACCCTGTTGGACATTTTAAATTTCAAACAGTTTTTCCATCCAGTTGACAATTTACAATAATACAAGTGTCAAGGAACGTGTCTAAAACTAGTGTACAAAATGCAAAGATCAATCGGTATGAACCTTGCGACATGTACACTACGGTGTACACATTAGTTTACACTTTGCCACGTGACATTATCCTATTGGAGAGTTTAAATTTCAAACTGTTTTCCCATCCAATTGACACTTGACAACAATGGAAGTGTCAAGCAACTTGTCAAAAATCAGTGTACAAATAGCAATGTAAAATAGTTAAGAACCTTACTACATGTACACTATGGTGTACATTTTTGTTTACACTTTTCCACTTGACATTATCCTGTTGGACATTTTAGATTTCAAACAGCTTTCCCATCAAATTGACACTTGACAACAATTCAAATGTTAATCAACGAGCCAAGAATCAAGGTACAAATAGCAAAGTTCAATCGGTAAGAATCTTGCCACATGTATCAAACAATTTTCCCATCCAGTTAACACTTGACAACAATGCAAGTGTCAAACAACTGGTCATAAATTAGTTTACAAATAGCAAAGTTCAAGCGGTAAGGACCTTACTACATGTACACTATAGTGTACACTTTTGTTTTCACTTTTCCATTTGACATTACCATGTTAGACAGCTTAAATTTCAAACAATTTTCCCATCCAATTGACACTTGATGAAGGTGCAATTGTCAAACAATGTATCAAGAATCAGTGTACAAATAGCAAATTTCAATCAGTAATAACCTTGCTACATGTACACTATGGTATACACTTTTGTTTACACTTTATCTTGTGACACTACCCTATTGGACAGCTTAAATTTCAAACAGTTTTTCCATCCAAATGATGCTTGACAACACTGCAATTGCCAAACACTGTGTCAAAAATCAAGGTACAAATAGTAAAGTTTAATTAGTAAGAACCTTACCACATGTATCAAACAATTTTCCCATCCAGTTGACACTTGACAACAATGCAAGTGTCAAACAACGTGTCAAAAATTAGTTTACAATCAGCAAAGTTCAATCCATAAGGACCTTACTACATGTACACTACGGTGTACACTTTAGTTTTCACTTTTCCACTTGACATTACCCTGCTGGACAGCTTAAATTTTAAACAGTTTTTCCAACCAATTGATACTTGACAACAATGCAAGTGTAAAAAATCGCGTCAAAAATCAGTGTACAAATAACGAAGTTCAGTCGGTAAGAACCTTTCTACTTTACACTATGGTGTACACTTTAGTTTACACTTTGCCACGTGACATTACTCAATTGGACAGTTTAAATGTCAAACAATTTTCACATCCAACCACATGACAATAATGCAAGTATCAAATAACATGTCAAAAATCAGTGCACAAATAGTAAAGTTCAATCGGTAAGGACCTTGCCACATGTACACTATGGTGTACACCGTATTTTACACTTTGCCACTTGACATTACCCTGTTGGATAGTTTAAATTTCAATTCATTTTCCCATCGAATTAACACTTGACAATAATGCAAGTGTTAAACAACGTGTCAAAAATCAGGGTACAAATAGCAAATTTCAATCGGTTAGGACGTTGATACATGTACACTATGTAGTACACTTCAGTTTACACTTTGCCACGTGACATTACCCTGTTGGGAAGTTTAAATTTCAAATAGTTTTCCCATCCAATTGACACTTGACAACAATGTAAGTGTCAAACAACGTGTCAAAAATTAGTGTACAAATAGCAAAGTTCAATCGGTAAGAACCGTGCTATATGTACACTATGATGTACTCTTTAGTTTACACTTTGTCTCGTGACATTATCCTATTGGATAGTTTAAATTTCAAACAATTTTCTCATCCAATTGACACTTGACAACAATGCAAGTGTCATACAACGTGTCAAAAATAAGAGTACAAATAGCAAAGTTCAACTGGTAAGAACCTTGCAACATGTATCAAACAGTTTTCCCATCTAGTTGACACTTGACAACAATGCAAGTGCCAAATATCGTTTAAAAAATCAGTTTACAAATAGCAAAGTTCAATCATTAAGGGCCTTACTACATGTACACTATGGTGTATGATAAGTGTGTTTTTACACACTTATTTCGCTCACAAACATGACTTAAATATAGATAAAGTAGTTTAATTATGAATTAATCTTGTTAAATTCATGCAATGTAGGTATTTCTATAGAAAAGATGGAATTCAAAAGAAAAGAGCCAAAAAATGACCAAAATGGAACAAAGTGATAGTTCGGGGACCAAAGGTGCAAATATTGGAAAGTTGAGCTAAAGTGCAGAATTAGAATGAAAATACACCATGTATGAGATTGAGGATGATACAAGATGATTGGAGGAAGAAAGAAGTAACATTGGACTGAATTGAAGAAAAGTGAAAGATGAAGGACTCAATTGCAATTAATCAAAAGATGAGGCGAGCAATTGATCAAGGAATTGATTGACCCAAGCATCAATTAGGAGTCAATATTTGATAATGGAATAAAGGAAAGAAAGAAAAGAGATCAAGAAAAGAGAAAATGGAGTTTAGGGACCAAAATGACAAGGTTGTAACTTTACAACCTTGCGGCCGCATGCAACAACACCATGCGGCCACACACGGTGGTGCAGGGTTTTCATTGAGGAGAAAAATTGAACCATGCGGTCGCATGGTTTAACACCATGCAGCCGCATGGCCTTATTTTAGGAAAAAAATCTGACTTTCCGTTTTAATTGAAACTCTTTTAGGGCTCCGTAAGGACATGATATAAAAGTCAAAATTCATCAAAATTAGGTAGAACATCCAGGGAGAAGAAGAATACAACTTTTGGAGGCAAGGAACACGAACTTGAAGTGGATTTCACAAGGATTCAAAGGGGTTTTCAAGGTTTTGTTCAAGATTTCAGATTTCAAGAACTTTCATACGGGTGTTATTCTTTCTATTCATTAATTTTGTTTTGTTTTCTGGAATTATGAATCTTCTAGGTTAGGTTTTCAATTACTAGGTGATCGATGAACCGTTGTTTGTTATTTTAATTCTATATTTCATGAACTTAATATAAAGATTCGTTGGATAATTTGTTCGATTTACATGCATTAATTTTCTTCCGCAATTAGTGGCCAATGATTGTGTGAGTATTGATGACTTGTTTCTTAAATTTGAGAGAAGTGGAATAGGTTCGATAAGGTGTAAATTAACATAGGGTCCGATAGGGGATAGAGATATACCCCTATGCTTTATGTAATTCTTAAATTGTTCACAAAACTACATGCATTTTTGTATGTTTGCATCAACCATAGAGATATAGGCTGGTGGTGTGCAAGAATAGGTCTAATATATATCGAGAGAGTATATTAGATAGAATTAGGAACATGAATTGGCAAATTTTCATCGAATCATTAATTTCATGAAATTAGGATTTTTATAACTTCAATTGGGGATTCGTAATCCTAGTGACTTTAGTTTGATTCATTTTAATAAATTAGTTTTTAAACTTGCTTAATTTCATTTACTTGAGTGTTTAAGTTGTTTAATTAGAGAAATTTTGAAATTAGGGTTTCTAATTGAGAAATTAAGGTTTTCAATTGAAATTAGGGTTTTTAGTTGAAATTAGGGTTTCTAATTGAAATTAGGATTTTTTGCATTTAGACCATATTTTCACTCAATTAGATTCGGTTAAGGTTAGATTATATAGAATTGAACTACTCAATCTCTGAGGGACGATATTCGGACTTTTAAAAATCCACTTTATTACTTGTTACGAATCGTACACTTGCGGTAATTTTAAAATCGAAAGAATTATTTCTTTAACAGTGTACACTTTGGTTTTCACTTTTCCACTTCACATTACCCTATTGGACAGTTTAAATATCAAACAGTTTTTCCATCCAATTAACACTTGACAACAATGCAAGTGTCAAAAATCAGTGTACAAATAACAAAGTCTAATCGGTAAGAACTTTTCTACATGTACACTACGGTGTACACTTTAGTTCACAGTTTGCCACGTGACATTACCATGTTGGACAGTTTAAATGTCAAATAGTTTTCCCATCCTATTGCCACCTGACAATAATGCAAGTGTCAAACAACGTGTCGAAAATAAGTGTAAAAATTGTAAAGTTCAATCGGTAAAAACCTTGCCACATGTACACAATGGTGTACACTGTAGTTTACACTTTGCCTCTTGACATTTCCCTATTGGACAGCTTAATTTTAAACAGTTTTCCCATCCAATTGATGCTTGACAATAATGCAAGTGTCAAACAGCGTGTCAAAAATCAGGGTACAAATAGCAAAGGTCAATCGTAAGATCTTTGCCACATGTACACTATGGTGTACACTTTAGTTTACACTTTGCCATGTGACATTACTCTATTGGACAGTTTAAATTTCGAACAGTTTTCCCATCCAATTGACACTTGACAACAATCCAAGTGTCAAACAACTGGTCAAAAATCAGGGTACAAATAGCAAAGTTCAATCGGTAAGAACCTTGCCACATGTATCAAACAACTTTCCCATCCAATTGATACTTGACAACAATGCAAGCGTCAAACAATGTGTCAAAAATCAGTTTACAAATAGCAAAGTTCAATCGGCAAGAACCTAACTATTTGTGCATTATGGTGTACACTTTAGTTTTTACTTTTCCACTTGACATTACCCTGTTGGATAGCTTAAATTTCAAACAGTTTTCCCATCCAATTGACACTTGACAACAATGCAAGTGTCAAACAGTGGATAGCTTAAATTTCAAACAGTTTTCCCATCCAATTGACACTTGACAACAATGCAAGTGTCAAACAACGTGTTAAAAATTAGTGTACAAATAACATAGTTTAATCGGTAAGAACCTTTCTGCATGTATACTATGGTGTACACTTCAGTTTACACTTTGCCAAGTGTCATTACCCTGTTGGACATTTAAAACTTCAAATAGTTTTTCCATCCAATTGACACCTGACTACAACACAAGTATCAAACAACGTGTCAAAAATCAGTGTACAAATAGCAAAGTTGAATCAGTAAGAACCTTGCTACACGTACACTATGATGTACACTTAAGTTTACACATTGTCAAGTGACGTTACCCTAGTGGACATTTTAAATTTCAAGCAATTTTTCCATCCAATTGATGCCTGACAACAATGCAAGTGTCAAGCAACGTGTCTAAAATTAGTGTACAAAATGTAAAGATCAATCGGTACGAACCTTGCGACATGTACACTACGGTGTACACTTTAGTTTACACTTTGTCACGTCACATTACCCTGTTGGAGAGTCTAAATTTCAACCAATTTTCCCATCCAATTGACACTTGACAACAATGGAAGTGTCAAGCAACTTGTCAAAAATCAATGTACAAGTAGCAATGTTAAATAGCTAAGAACTTTGCTACATGTACACTATGGTGTACACTTTGGTTTACACTTTTTCACTTGATATTATCCTGTTGGATAGTTTAGATTTCAAATAGCTTTCCCATCGAATTGACACTTGACAACAATGCAAGTGTCAAACAACGAACCAAAAATCAGGGTACAAATAGCAAAGTTCAATCGGTAAGAATCTTGCCACATGTATCAAACAATTTTCCCATCCAGTTGACACTTGACAACAATGCAAGTGTCAAACAATGGGTCAAAAATCAGTTTACAAATAGCAAAGTTCAAGCGGTAAGGACCTTACTACATGTACATTATAGTGTAAACTTTTGTGTTCACTTTTCCACTTGACATTACCATGCCGACAGCTTAAATTTCAAACAGTTTTCCCATCCAATTGACACCTGACAACAATGTAAGTGTCAAACAACACGTCAAAAATCATTATACAAATAGCAAAGTTCAATCGGTAAGAACTTTACTACATGTACACTATGGTGTACAGTTTAGTTTACCCTGTTGGATAGTTTAAATTTCAAAAAAATTACCCATCCAATTGACGCTTGACAATAATGCATGGGTCAAACAACGTTTTAAAAATCAGTTTACAAATAGCAAAGTTCAATCGGTAAGTACCTTGCCACATGTACACTATGGTGTACACTGTAGTTTACACTTTGCCACGTGACATTACCATGTTGGACAGTTTAGATTTCAAATCATTTTCCCATCGTATTAACACTTGAGAATAATACAAGTGTTAAATAACGTGTCGAAAATCAGTGTACAAATAGCAAAGTTCGATCGGTAAGGACGCTGCTACATATACACTATGGTGTACCCTTTAGTTCACACTTTGTCACGTGACATTATCCTGTTGGACAGTTTAAATGTCCAACAGTTTTCCCATCCGATTGCCACTTGACAACAATACAAGTGTTAAACAACGTGTCGAAAGTCAATGTAAAAATAGCAAAGTTCAATCGGTAATGACCTTGCCACTTGTGCACTATGGTGTACACTGTAGTTTACACTTTGCCACGTGACATTACCCTATTGGATAGTTTAAATTTCAAACCATTTTCCCATCGAATTAACACTTGAGAATAATGTAAGTGTTAAATAACATGTCAGAAATTTGTGTACGAATAACAAAGTTCGATCGGTAAGGACGTTGCTACATGTATATTATGGTTTACACTTTAGTTTACACTTTGCCTCGTGACATTACCCTATTGGGTAGTTTAAATTTCAAATAGTTTTCCAATCCAATTGATGCTTGACAACAATGCAAGTGTCAAACAGCGTGTCAAAAATCAGGGTCCAAATAGCAAAGTTCAATTTTAAGAACCTTGACACATGTTCACTATGGTGTACACTTTAGTTTACACTTTGCCACGTGACATTACCCTGTCGAACAGTTTAAATTTCAAATAGTTTTCCCATCCAATTGACTCTTGATAGCAATGCAAGTGTCAAACAACTTGTCAAAAATCAGTGTACAAATAGTAAAGATCAATCGGCAAGAACCTTGCGACATGTACACTATGGTGTACACTTTAATTTACACTTTGCCAGTGACATTACCCTGTTGGACAATTTAAATTTCAAATAGTTTTCCCATCCAATTGACATTTGACAACAATCCAAGTGTTAAACAACGTGTCAAAAATTAGCGTACAAATAGCAAAGTTCAATCGCTAAGGACGTTGCTACATGTACATTATGGAGTACACTTTAGTTTACACTTTGCCACCTGACATTACCCTCTTGGACAGTTTAAATTTCAAATAGTTTTCCCATCTAATTGACACCTGAAAACAATGTAAGTGTCAAACAACGCGTCAAAAATCATTATACAAAAAGCAAAGTTCAATCGGTAAGAACCTTACTATATGTACACTATGGTGTACAATTTAGTTTACACTTTGTCTCGTGATATTACCCTGTTGGACAGTTTAAATTTTAAAAGAATTACCCATCCAATTGACGCTTGACAATAATGCATGTGTCAAATAACGTTTTAAAAATCAATTTACAAATAGCAAAGTTCAATCGGTAAGGACCTTTCCATATGTACACTATGGTGTACACTGTAGTTTACACTTTGCCACGTGACATTACCATGTTGGACAGTTTAGATTTCAAATTATTTTCCCATCATATTAACACTTGAGAATAATACAAGTGTTAAACAACGTGTCGAAAATCAGTGTACAAATAGCAAAGTTCAATCGGTAAGGACGCTGCTACATGTACACTATGGTGTACCCTTTAGTTCACACTTTGCCACGTGACATTACCCTGTTGGACAGTTTAAATGTCCAACAGTTTTCCCATCCGATTGCCACTTGACAACAATGCAAGTGTTAAATAATGTGTCGAAAGTCAATGTAAAAATAGCAAAGTTCAATTGGCAATGACCTTGCCACTTGTACACTATGGTGTACACTGTAGTTTACACTTTGCCACGTGACATTACCCTATTGGATAGTTTAAATTTCAAACCGTTTTCCCATCGAATTAACACTTGAGAATAATGTAAGTGTTAAATAACGTGTCAAAAATTTGTGTACAAATAACAAAGTTCGATCGGTAAGGACGTTGTTACATGTATATTATGGTGTACACTTTAGTTTACACTTTGCTCGTGACATTACCCTATTGGATAGTTTAAATTTCAAATAGTTTTCCCATCCAATTGATGCTTGACAACAATGCAAGTGTCAAATAGCGTGTCGAAAATCAGGGTACAAATAGCAAAGTTCAATCTTAAGTACCTTGCCACATGTACACTATGGTGTACACTTTAGTTTACACTTTGCCACGTGACATTACCCTGTCAAACAGTTTGAATTTCAAACAGTTTTCCCATCCAATTGACTCTTGACAACAATTTAAGTGTCAAACAACTTGTCAAAAATCAGTGTACAAATAGTAAAGATCAATCGGTAAGAACCTTGCGACATGTACACTATGGTGTACACTTTAGTTTACACTTTGTCACGTGACAATACCCTGTTGGACAGTTTAAATTTCAAATGGTTTTCCCATCCAATTGACACTTGACAATAATTCAAATGTCAAACAACTTGTCAAAAATCAGTGTACAAATAGTAAAGATCAATCTGTAAGAACCTTGCCACATGTACACTATGGTGTACACTTTAGTTTACACTTTACCACATGACATTACCTTGTTGGACAGTTAAAATTTCAAACAGTTTACCCATCCTATTGAGACCTAACGATAATGCAAGTGTCGAACAACGTGTTAAAAATCAGTTTACAAATAGTAAAGTTCAATCGGTATGGACCTTGCTACGTGGACACTATGGTGTACACTTTAGTTTACACTTTGACACGTGACATTACCCTGTTGGATAGTTTAAATTTCATACCATTTTCCCATCGAATTAATCCTTAAGAATAACGCAAGTGTTAAACAACGTGTAGAAAATTAGTATACAAATAGCAAAGTTCAATCGGTAAGGACATTGCTACCTAACGACAAAGCAAGTGTCGAACAACGTGTCAAAAATCAGTTTACAACTAGTAAAGTTCAACCGGTATGGACCTTGCTACATGTACACTATGGTGTACACTTTAGTTTACACTTTGCCACGTGACATTACCCTGTTGGGCCGTTTAAATTTCAAATAGTTTTCCCATCCAATTGACACTTGACAATAATGTGAGTGTCAAACAAATTGTCAAAAATCAGAGTACAAATAGAAAAGTTCAATCGGTAAGAACATTGCTACATGTACACTATGGTATGCACTTTAGTTTACACTTTACCACGTGACATTACCCTGTTGGACAGTTTAAATTTCAAACAATTTTCCCATCCAATTAATGCTTGACAACAATGCAAGTGTCAAACAGCGTGTAAAAAATCAGGGTAAAAATAGCAAAGTTCAATCGTAAGAACCTTGCCACATGTACATTATGGTGTAAACTTTAGTTTACACTTTGCCACGTGATATTACCCTATTGGATGGTTTAAATTTCAAACAATTTTCCCATCCAATTAACACTAGACAACAATCTAAGTGTCAAACAACTTGTCTAAAATCAGTGTACAAATAGTAAAGATCAATCTGTAAGAACCTTGCGACATGTACACTATGGTGTACACTTTAATTTACACTTTGCCAAGTGACGTTACCCTGTTGGACAGTTTAAATTTCAAATAGTTTTCCCATCCAATTGACATTTGACAACAATCCAAGTGTTAAACAACTTGTCAAAAATTAGTGTACAAATTGCAAAGATCATTCAGTAAGAACCTTGTGACATGTACACTATAGTGTATACTTTAGTTTACACTTCGCCAAGTGACATTACCCTGTTGGACAATTTAAATTTCAAACAGTTTACCCATCCTATTGACACTTGACAAAAATGCAAGTGTCGAACATCGTGTCAAAAATCAGTTTACAAATAGAAAAGTTCAATCGGTATGGACCTTGCTACGTGTACACTATGGTGTACACTTTAGTTTACACTTTGACACGTGACATAACCCTATTGGATAGTTTAAATTTTAAACAATTTTCCCATCCGATAAATAGTGGATAATAATCTAAGAGTCAAACGACTTGTGGAAAATCAGCGTACAAATAGCAATGATCAATCGTGTAAGAACCTTGCGACATGTGCACTATGCTGTACACTTTAGTTCACACTTTGCCACGTGTCATTACACTCTTCGATAGTTTAAATGTCAAACAATTTTCTCATCCAATTTCCACTTGACAACAATGCAAGTGTCAAGAAACGTGTCGAAAATCTGTGTAAAAATAGTAAAGTTCAATCGGTAAGGACCTTGCCACATGTACACTATGGTGTACGCTGTAGTTTGCACTTTCCCACGTGACATTACCCTGTTGGATAGTTTAAATTTCAAACCATTTTCCCATCAAATTAACACTTGATAATAAAGCAAGTGTCAAACAACGTGTCAAAAATCAGTTTACAAATAGCAAAGTTCAATGGATAAGGACCTTACTACATGTACACTATGGTGTACACTTTAGTTTTCACTTTTCCACTTGACATTACCCTATTGGACAGCTTAAATTTCAAATAATTTTCCCATCCAATTGACACTTGACAACAATGCAACTGTCAAACAACATGTCAAAAATCAGTGTACAAATAACAAAGTTCAATCGGTAAGAACCTTTCTACATGTACACTATGGTGTACACATTGCCACGTGACATTACCATGTTGGATAGTTTAAATGTCAAATAGTTTTCCCATCCAATCGCCACTTGACAACAATGCAAGTGTCAAACAATGTGTCAATAATCAGTGTACAAATAGTAAAGTTTAAACGGTAAGAGCCTTACGGCATGTCCACTATGACGTACACTTTGATTTACACTTTGCCACGTGTCATTACCTTGTTGGACAGTTAAAATTTCAATAGTTTTCCCATCAAATTTATAGTTTACTATAATACAAGTGTCAAACAATGTGACAAAAATTAGTGTACAAATAGCAAAGTTGAATCGATAAGAACCTTGCAACATGTACACTACGATGTTAACTTTAGTTTGCACATTGACACGTGACGTTACCCTATTGGACCGTTTAAATTTTGAACAATTTTCCCATCCAATTGACACTTGACATCAATGCAAGTATCAAACAACGTGTTAAAAATCAGTGTACAAATAACAAAGTTCAATCGATAAGAGCGTTGCTACATGTACACTCTGATAGTGTACACTTTTCTTTACACTTTGGCACGTGATGTTACTCTATTGAACAGTTTAAATTTCAAACAGTTTTTTCGTCCAATTGACACTTAACAATAATGCAAGTGTTAAACAACGTGTCAAAAATCAGCGTACAAATAGCAAAGATCAATCGGTAAGGACCTTGCAACATGTACATTGTGGTGTACACTTTAGTTTACACTTTACCACGTGACATTACCCTGTTAGACAATTTAAATTTAAGATAATTATCCCATCCAATTGAAACCTGGCAACAATGCAAGTGTCAAATAATGTGTCGAAAATTAGTATATGAATAGCAAAGTTCAAACGGTAAGGACCTTGCTACATGTACACTATGGTGTACACTTTAGTTTACACTTTGTCACGAGACATTACCCTGTTGGACATTTTAAATTTCAAACAGTTTTCTCATCCAATTGACACATGACAGCAATCTATGTGTCAGACAACGTGTCAAAAATCAGTGTACAAATAACAAAGATCAATGGGTAAGAACATCGTGACATATACACTATGGTGTACACTTCAGTTTACACTTTGCCACGTGACATTACCCTGTTGGATAATTTAAATTTCAAAGAATTTTCCCATCCAATTGACACTTGACAACAATCAAAGTGCCAAACAACGTGTCAAAAATCAATATATAAATGGCACAGTTCTATCGGAAAGAACCTTGCTACATGAATACAATGGTGTACACTTTAGTTTACACTTTGCCACGTGACATTACTCTATTGGACAGTTTAAATTTCAAACAGTTTTCCCATACACTATGATGTACACTTTAGTTTACACTTTGCCACGTGACATTTCCCTTTTGGACAGTTTAAATTTCAAACAGTTTTCCCATCCAATTGACATTTGAAAACAATGAAAATGTCAAACAACATATCAAAAATCAAATTACAAATAGCAAAGTTCAATCGGTAAGGACCTTACTACATATTCACTATGGTGTACACTTTAGTTTACACTTTGCCACGTGACATTACCCTCTTGGACAGTATAAGTGTCTACAATTTTCTCATCCAATTACCACTTGACAATAATGAAAGTGTCAAGCAACGTGTCAAAAATTAGTGTACAAATAGCAAAGATCAATCGGTACGAACCTTGCGATATGTACACTATGGTGTACACTTTAGTTTACACTTTGCTGCGTGTCATTACCCTCTTGGACAGTTTAAATTTCAAACAATTTTCCCATCCAATTCTCACTTGACAACAATGCAAGTGTGAAACAACGTGTCAAAAATCAGTGTACAAATAGCAAAGATCAATCGGTAAGAACCTTGCTACATGTGTACCGTGGCATACACTTTAGTTTACACTTTGCCACGTGATATTACCCTACTGGACAATTTAAATTTCAAATAGTTTTTCCATCCAATTTACGCTTGGCAACAATGCAAGTGTCAAACAACGTGTCGAAAATCAGTGTACAAATAGCAAAGTTCAATAGGTAAGGACCTTGCCTAATGTACACTGTAGTGTACACTTTAATTTACACTTTGACACGTGACATTACCCTGTCAGACAGTTTAAATTTCAAACAGTTTTCCCGACCAATTAAGACTTGACAACAATGCAAGTGTCCAACAACGTGTCGAAAATTAGTGTACAAATAGCAAAGTTCAATTGGTAAGGACCTTGCCTTTTGTACACTCTGGTGTACCCTTTACCACGTGACATTACCCTAATGGACATTTTAAATTTCAAACAGTTTTCTCGTCTAATTGACACTTGACAACAATGCAAGTATCAAGCAACATGTTAAAAATTATTTTACAAATAGCAAAGATCAATCGGTAAGAACCTTGCGACATGTATACTATGGTGTACACTTTAGTTTACACTTCTCCACGTGTCATTACCCTCTTGGACAGTTTAAATTTTAAATAGTTTTCCCATCCAATTCACACTTGACAACAATGCAAGTGTGAAACAACATGTCAAAAATCAATGTACAAATAGGAAAGATCAATCGGTAAGAACCTTGCGACATGTACACTATGCTGTACACTTTAGTTTACACTTTGCCACGTGACATTACCCTATTGGACAGTTTAAATTTCAAACCATTTTCCCATCTAATTGACACTTGACAACAATGCAAGTGTCAAACAACGTGTCAAAAATCAGTGCACAAATAGCAATGTTCAATCGGTAAGAACCTTGCTACATGTACACTATGGTGTACAGTTTAGTTTACTTTTTGCCACGTGAAATTATCCTGTTAGACATTTTAAATTTCAAATAGTTTTTTTGTCCAATTGACACTTGACAATAATGTAACTGTCAAACAACGTGTCAAGAATCAGTGTACAAATAGCAAAGATCAATCTGTAAGAACATCGCAACATGTACACTATAGCGTACACTTTAGTTTACACTTTACCACTTGACATTACCCTGTTGGATAGTTTAAATTTCAACTAGTTATCCCATCCAATTAACACTTGACAACAATACAAGTGTCAAATAATGTGTAAAAAATTAGTTTACATGTTGTAAAATTCAATCGGTAAGGACCTTGCTACATGTATACTATGGTGTACTCTTTAGTTTTCACATTGCCACGTCACATTACCTTGTTGGAGAGTTTAAATTTCTAATAGTTTTCCCATCCAATAGACCCTTGACAACAATGCAAGTGTCAAACAACGTATCAAAAGTCAGTGTACAAATAGCAAAGATCAAACGGTAAGAACCTAGCCACAAGTACACTATGGTATACACTTTAGTTTACACTTTACCACATGTCATTACCCTGTTGGACAGTTTAAATTTCAAACAGTTATCCCATCCAATTGACACTTGACAACAATCCCAATTGTCGAAGAACGTAATGAAAATCGATTCACAAGTAGCGAAGTTCAATCGGTAAGGACCTTGATACATGTACACTATGGTGTATACTTTAGTGTACACTTTGTCACGTGACATTACCCAGTTGGACATTTTAAATTTCTAACAGTTTGCTCAAGCATTTGACTTTTGACAACAATGCAAGTCTTAAACAACGTGTCAAAAATCAGTGTATAAATAGCAAAGATCAATCGGTAAGAACATTGCGACATGTACACTATGGTGTACACTTTAGTTTACACTTCACCACTTGACATTATCCTGTTGGACAGTTTAAATTTCAAATAGTTCTCCCATCCAATTGTTACTCGACAACAATACCAGTGTTAAACAATGTGTCAAAAATCAATTTATACATAGCAAAGTTCAATCGTTAAGGACCTTACAACATGTACACTATGGTGTACACTTTAGTTTACGCTTTGCCACGTGACATTTCCCTATTGGATAGTTTAAATTTCAAACAGTTTTTCCATCCAATTGACACTTGACAGCAATGCAAGTGTCAAACAACGTGTCAAAAATCAGTGTACAAATAGCAAAGATCAATTGATAAGAACCTTGCGACATGTACACTATAGTGTAAACTTTGGTTTACACTTCGCCACATGTCATTATCTTGTTGGCCAATTTAAATTTCAAATAATTTTTCCATACAATCGAACTTGACAACAATACAAGTGTCAAGCAACGTATCAAATATCAATTTACAAGTAGCAAAGTTCAATCGGTAAAGACCTTGCTACATGTGCACTTTGGTGTACACTATAGTTTAGACTCTGCCACGTGACACTACCATGTCGGACAGTTTAAATTTCAAATAGTTTTTCCATACAATTGACACTTGAAAACAATGCAAGTGTCAAACAATGTGTCGAGAATTACTGTACAAATAGCAAAGTTCAATCGGTAAGGACCTTGCCTCATGTACACTATGGTCTACACTTTAGTTTACACCTTACCACGTGGAATTACCCCGTTGGACAGTTTAAATTTTAAACTATTTTCTCATCCAATTTACACTTGAAAACAATGCAAGTGTAAAACAATGTGTTGAAAATCAATGTACAAATAGCAAAGTTCAATCGGTAAGGACCTTGCTACATGTGTACCGTGGCATACACTTTAGTTTACACTTTGCCACGTGATATTACCCTACTGGACAATTTAAATTTCAAATAGTTTTTCCATCCAATTTACGCTTGGCAACAATGCAAGTGTCAAACAACGTGTCGAAAATCAGTGTACAAATAGCAAAGTTCAATAGGTAAGGACCTTGCCGAATGTACACTGTACTGTAC
The DNA here is from genome assembly GCF_002742605.1 of Olea europaea var. sylvestris. Taxonomy (NCBI): domain Eukaryota; kingdom Viridiplantae; phylum Streptophyta; class Magnoliopsida; order Lamiales; family Oleaceae; genus Olea; species Olea europaea. The sequence goes on along the minus strand of NW_019227526.1, from coordinate 740,395 downwards.
ACTTTAGTTTACACTTTGACACGTGACATTACCCTGTCAGACAGTTTAAATTTCAAACAGTTTTCCCGACCAATTAAGACTTGACAACAATGCAAGTGTCCAACAACGTGTCAAAAATTAGTGTACAAATAGCAAAGTTCAATTGGTAAGGACCTTGCCTCTTGTACACTCTGGTGTACCCTTTACCACGTGACATTACCCTAATGGCAGTTTAAATTTCAAACAGTTTTCCCGTCTAATTGACACTTGACAACAATGCAAGTATCAAGCAACGTGTTAAAAATTATTTTACAAATAGCAAAGATCAATCGGTAAGAACCTTGCGACATGTATACTATGGTATACACTTTAGTTTACACTTCGCCACGTGTCATTACCCTCTTGGACAGTTTAAATTTTAAATAGTTTTCCCATCCAATTCACACTTGACAACAATGCAAGTGTGAAACAACATGTCAAAAATCAATGTACAAATAGGAAAGATCAATCGGTAAGAACCTTGCGACATGTACACTATGCTGTACACTTTAGTTTACACTTTGCCACGTGACATTACCCTATTGGACAGTTTAAATTTCAAACCATTTTCCCATCAAATTGACACTTGACAACAATGCAAGTGTCAAACAACGTGTCAAAAATCAGTGCACAAATAGCAATGTTCAATCGGTAAGAACCTTGCTACATGTACACTATGGTGTACAGTTTAGTTTACTTTTTGCCACGTGAAATTATCCTGTTAGACATTTTAAATTTCAAATAGTTTTTTTGTCCAATTGACACTTGACAATAATGCAACTGTCAAACAACGTGTCAAGAATCAGTGTACAAATAGCAAAGATCAATCTGTAAGAACATTGCAACATGTACACTATGGCGTACACTTTAGTTTACACTATGGCGTACACTCTTGACAATAGTGCAACTGTCAAACAACGTGTCGAAAATCAGTGTACAAATAGCAAAGTTCAATCGGTAAGAACGTTACGACATGTACACTATGCTGTACACTTTAGTTTACACTTTGCCACATGTCATTACCCTGTTAGACAGTTTAAATTTCAAACAATTTTTCCATCCAATTGACTCTTGACAACAATGGATGTGTCAAACAAGGTGTTAAAAATTATTGTACAACTAGGAAAGTTCAATCAGTAAGAACCTTGCTAAATGTACACTATGGTGTACACTTTAATTTACACTTTGCCACGTGACATTACCCTGTTGGACAGTTTAAATTTCAAACATTTTTCCTATCCAAATGACACTTGACAACAATACAATGGTCAAACAATGCGCCAAAAACTAGTGTATAAATAGCAAAGTTCAATCGGCAAGAACCTTGCGACATGTACACTATGGTGTACACTTTTGTTTACATTTTGCCATGTGACACTACCTTGCTGGACAGTTTAAATTTCAAATAGTTTTCCCACCTAATTGACACTTGAAAACAATGCAAGCGTCAAACAACGTGTCCAAAATCAGTGTATAAATAGCAAAGTTCAATCGGTAAGAACCTTGCTATATGTACACTATGGTGTAGACACTTTATTTTACACTTTGCCACGTGACATTATCCTGTTGGACATTTTAAATTTCAAACAATTTTTCCATCCAATTGACACTTGACAACAATGCAAGTATTAAACAACGTGTCAAAAATCAGTGTACAAATAGCAAAGTTCAATTGGTAAGAACCTTGTGGCAGGTACACTATGGTGTATACTTTAGTTTACACTTTGCCACGTGTCATTACCTTGTTGGACCTTTTAAACTTCAAAGAGTTTTCCCATCCAATTGACACTTGACAACAATGCAAGTGTCGAACAACGTGTCAAAAATTAGTGTGCAAATATAAAAATTCAATTAGTCAGAACCTTCCTACATGTACATTACGGTGTATACTTTAGTTTACACTTTGCCACGTGACATTACCATGTTAGACGGTTTAAATTTTAAACAGTTTTTCCATCTAATCGACACTTGACAACAATGTAAGTGTCAAACAACGTGATGATAATCAGTGTACAAATAGCAAAGTTCAATCGGCAAGGACCATGCCACGTGTAAACTGTAGTGTATACTTTAGTTTACACTTTGCCACGTGACATTACCCTGTTGGACAGTTTAAATTTCAAATAGTTTTCCCATCCAATTGACACTTGACAACAATGTAAGTGTCAAACAACTTGTCAAAAATCAGTGTTCAATTAGCAAAGTTCAATTGGTAAGAACCTTGCGATAGGTACACTATGGTGTACACTTTAGTTTACACATTGCCACGTATCATTATCTTGTTGGACTATTTAAATTTCAGATAGTTTTTCCATCCAATTGACACTTAACAACAATGCAAGTGTCGAACAATGAGTCAAAAATCAGTGTTCAAATAGTAAAGTTCAATCGGTAAGAACCTTGCGATATGTACACTATGCTGTACCAATTAGTTTACACTTTGCCACTTATCATTGCCCTGTTGGACAGTTTTAATTTCAAACAATTTTCCCATCCAATTGACACTTGACAACAATACAAGCGCCAAACAAGGTGTTAAAAAATATTGTACAAAAAGCAAAGTTCAATCAGCAAGAACCTAATGTACACTACGGTGTACACTTTGTCACGTGACATTACCCTATTAAACAATTTAAATTTGAAGCAGTTTTCCCATCCAATTGACACTTGACAATGATACAAGTGTTAAACAATGCATCAAAAATCAGTGTACAAATAGTAAAGTTCAATCGGTAAGGACCTTGCTATATGTACTCTATGGTGTGCACTTTAATTTACACTTTGCCACATGAAATTAGCCTGTTGGACAGCTTAAATATCAAACAATTTTCCTATCCAATTGACACTTGGCAATAATGCAAGTGTCAAACAATGTGTTAAAATCAGTGCACAAATAGCAAAGTTCAATCAGTAAGAACCATGCTACATGGACACTATGGTATACACCTTTTGTTTAAACTTTGCCACGTGACATTACCCAATTGGACAGTATAAATATCAAATAGTTTTCCCATCCAATTGACACTAGACAACAATACAAGTGTCAAACGACATGTCAAAGATCAGTGTACAAATAGCAAAGTTCAATCGGTAAGAACCTTGTTATTTATACACTATGGTGTACACACTTTAGCTTACACTTTGCCATGTGACATTACCCTACTGGACAGTTTAAATTTCAAACAGTTTTTTCATCCAATTGACACTTGACAACAATGCAAGTGTGAGACAACGTGTCCAAAATCAGTGTACAAATAGCAAAGTTAAATCAGTAAAGACCTTGCTACATGTACACTATGGTCTACAATTTAGTTTAAACTTTGCCACGCGATATTACCCTGTTCGATAGTTTAAATTTCAAATAGTTTTCCCATCCAATTGACACTAGACAGCAATGCAAGTGTCAAACAACGTGTTGAAAATCAGTGTACATATAGCAAATTCAATCGGCAAGGACCTTGCCACATGTAAAATATGGTGTATACTTTAGTTTACACTTTACCACGTGACATTACCCTATTGGACAATTTAAATTTCAAACTATTTTCCCATCCAATTGACACTTGACAACAATCCAAGTGTCAAAGAACGTGTCAAAAATTAGTGTACAAATGGCAAAATTCTATTGGTAAGAACCTTTCTACACGTACACTATGGTGTAGGCTTTAGTTTACACTTTACCACATGACATTACCCTATTGGACAGTTTAAATTTCAAACAGTTTTCCCATCCAATTGACACTTGACAACAAGGCAAGTGTCAAACAATGCGTCAAAAATCAGTGCACAAATAGTGAAGTTCAATCTGTAAGGACCCTGCTACATGTACACTATGATGTACACTTTAGTTTACACTTTCCCATGTGACATTACCCTATTGGACATTTTAAATTTAAAACAGGTTTCCCATCCAATTGACACTTGACAACAATGCAAGTGTCAAACAATGTGCCAATAATCAAAGTACAAATAGCAAAGTTCAATCCGTAAGAACCTTGCTAAATGTACACTATGGTGTTGACTTTAGTTTACACTTTACCACGTGACATTATCCTGTTAGACAGTTTAAATTTCTAACAGGTTTTCCATCCAGTCGACACTTGACAACAATGCAAATGTTAAACAATGTGTTAAAAATCAGTGTACAAATAGCAAAGTTCGATCCATAAGAACCTTTCCACTTATACACTACGGTGTACACTTTAGTTTGCACTTTACCACGTGATATTACCCTATTGTACTATTTAAATTTCAAATAGTTTTTCCATCCAATTTACACTTGACAACAATGCAAGTGTTAAACAACGTGTCGAAAATCAGTGTACAAATAGCAAACTTCAATCGGTAAGAACCTTAGACATGTACACTATGGTGTACACTTTATTTTACACTTTGTCAACAATGTAAGTGTCGAACAATATGTCAATAATCAGTGTGCAAAGAGAAAAGTTCAATCAGTAAGAACCTTGCTGCTTGTACACTATGGTGTACACTTTAGTTTACCCTTTGCCACATGACATTACCATGTTGGATAGTTTGACGACAAATAGCGAAGTTCAATTGGTAAGAACCTTGCCACATGTACACTATGGTGTACACTTTAGTTTACACTTTCGCAGGTGACATTACCCTGTTGGACAATTTAAATTTCAAATAGTTTTCCCATCCAATTGACACTTGACAACAATACAAGTGTCGAACAACATGTCAAAAATCAATGTACAAATAGCAATGTTCAATCGGAAAGAATCTTGCTACATGTACACTATGATGGACACTTTAATTTACGCCTTGCCACATGACATTACTCTGTTGGACATTTTAAATTTCAAACAATTTTCCCATCCAATTGACACTTGACAACAATGCAAGTGTCAAACAACGTGTCAAAAATCAGTGTACAAATAGCAAAGTTCAATCGGTAAAAACCTTACGACACGTACACTATGCTGTACACATTATTTTACACTTTGCCACGTAACATTACATTGTTGGATAGTTTAAATTTCAAACAGTTTTTCCATCTAATTGACACCAGACAACAATGCATGTATCAAACAATGTGTCCAAAATCAGTGTACAAATAGCATAGTTCAATCGGCAAGAACCTTGCCACTTGTACACTATGGTGTACACTTTAGTTTACACCCTGTTGGACAATTTAAATTTCAAATAGTTTTCCTATCCAATTGAGACTTGACAACAATTTAAATGTCAAACAATGTGTCAAATTCAGTGTACAAATGGTAACGTTCAATCGGTAAGCACCTTTCTACATGTACACTATAGTGTCCACTTTAGTTTACACCTTTCAACATGACATTACCCTGCTGGACAATTTAAATTTCAAACAATTTTCCCAACCAATTGACACTTGACAACAATGAAAGTGTCAAACAACGTGTCAAAAATCAGTGTACAACTAGCAAAGTTCTATCGGTAAGGACCTTGCCACATGAACATTGTGGTGTACACTTTAGTCTACACTTTGCTACGTGACATTACCCTGTTGGACAGTTTAAATTTAAATTAGTTTTCCCATCCAATTGACACTTGACAATAATGCAACTATCAAACAACATGTCAAAAATCATTGTACGAATAGCAAGGTTCAATCGGTAAGGACCTTGTTGCATGTACACTATGGTGTGCACTTTAGCTTACACTTTACCACGTGATATTACCCTTTTGGACAGTTTAAATTTTAAATAGTTTTCCCGTCCAATGGACTCTTGACAACAACGCAAGTGTCAGACACGTGTCAAACATTAGTGTACAAATAACAAAGTTCAATAGGTATGGACCTTGCTATGTATATACTATGGTGTACACTTTACTCTAAACTTTGCCACGTGACATTACCCTGTAGGACAGTTTAAATTTTAAACAATTTTCCCATTCAATTGACACTTGACAACAATGTAAGTGTCAAAAATGGTGTCAAAAATTAGTGCACAAATGGTAAAGTTCAATCGGTAAGGACCCTACTACATATACACTGTGGTATACACTTTTCCACGTGACTTTACTCTATTGGATAGTTTAAATTTCATATAGTTTTCCCATCCAATTGACGCTTGACAACAATGTAAGTGTCAAACAACGTTTCAAAAATTGGTTTACAAGTGGCAAAGTTCAATCGGTAAGAACCTTGCAACATGTAGACTATGGTGTACACTTAAGTTTACACTTTGCCACGCAACACTACCTTGCTGGACAGTTTGAATTTCAAACAGTTTTCCCATCTAATTAAAACTTGACAGCAATGCAACTGTCAAACAACGTATCAAAAATCAGTGTACAAATAGAAAAGTTCAATCGGTAAGAACCTTTCTACATGTACACTATGGTGTAGTCTTTAGTTTACATTTTACCACATGACATTGCCCTGTTGGATAGTTTAAATTTCTAACAGTTTTTCCATTCAATTGGCACTTGACAACAATGCAAGTGTGAAATAATGTGTCAATAATTAGTGTACAAATAGCAATGTTCAATCCGTAAGAACCTTTCTACTTTTACACTATGGTGTACACTTTAGCATACACTTTGCCACATGACGTTACCATGTTAGATAGTTTAAATTTTAAGCACTTTTCCCATCCAGTTGACACTTGACAACAATACAAGTGTCAAAGAACGTGTCAAAAATCAGTGTACAAATGCAAAAGTTCAATCGGTAAGAACCTTTCTACTTGTACACTATTGTGTAGAATTTAGTTTACACTTTACCACGTGACATTACCCTATTGGACTGTTTAAATTTCTGACAATTTTTCCATCCAGTTGACATTTAAAAACAATGCAAGTGTTAAACAACGTGTCAAAAATCAATGTACAAGTAGCAAAGTTCAATCGGTAAGGACACTGCTACAAGTACAATATGGTGTACACATTAGTTTACACTTTGCCACGTGACGTTACCCTATTGGACAGTTTAAATTTCAAACAATTTTTCGATCCAACTGACACTTGACAACAATGTAAGTGTCAAACAACGTTTCAAAAATTGGGTTACAAGTGGCAAAGTTCAATCGGTAAGAACCTTGCAACATGTACACCATGGTTTACACTTAAGTTTACACTTTGCCACACGACACTACCTTGCTGGACAGTTTAAATTTCAAATAGTTGTCCCATCTAATTAAAACTTGACAACAATGCAACTGTCAAACAACGTGTAAAAAATCAGTGTACAAATAGTAAAGTTCAATCGGCAAGAACCTTGCTACATCAACACTATGGTGTAAACTTTTGTTTACACTTTTCCACGTGATATTGCCCTGTTGGACAGTTTAAATTTCAAACATTTTTCCCATCTAATCGACACTTGACAACTATGAAAGTGTCAAACAACGTGTCAAAAATCAGTTTACAAATGGCAATGTTCAATCGACAAGGACCTTGCTACATGTACACAATGGTGTAAACTTTAGTTTACACTTTGCCATGTGACATTACCCTATTAGACAGTTTAAATTTTAAATAGTTTTTCCATCCAATTGACACTTGACAATAACTTAATGTTGAACAACGTGTCAAAAATCAGTGTGCAAATAGCAAAGTTCAATCAGTAAGAACCTTGCTACTTGTACACTATGGTGTACACTTTAGTTTACACTTTGCCACGTGACATTACCATGTTGGATAGTTTGACGACAAATAGCGAAGTTCAATTGGTAAGAACCTTGCCACATGTACACTATGGTGTACACTTTAGTTTACACTTTCCCAGGTGACATTACCCTGTTGGACAGTTTAAATTTCAAACAGTTTTCCCATCCAATTGACACTTAACAACAGTACAAGTGTCGAACAACGTGTCAAAAATCAATGTACAAATAGCAATGTTCAATCGGAAAGAACCTTGCTACATGTACACTATGATAGACACTTTAGTTTACACCTTGCCACGTGACATTACCCTGTTGGACAGTTTAAATTTCAAACAATTTTCCTATCCAATTGACACTTGATAACAATGCAAGTGCCAAACGAAGTGTCAAAAATCAGTGTACAAATAGCAAAGTTCAATCGGTAAGAACCTTGCTACACGTACACTATGGTGTACACTTTATTTTACATTTTGCCACGTAACATTACACTGTTGGACAGTTTAAATTTCAAACAGTTTTCCCATCTAATTGACACCAGACAACAATGCATGTATCAAACAATGTGTCCAAAATCAGTGTACAAATAGCATAGTTCAATCAGTAAGAATCTTGGCACATGTACACTATGGTGTACACTTTAGTTTACACTTTGCCACGTGTCATTACCTTGTTGGACAGTTTAAATTTCAAACAGGTTTCCCATCCAATTGACACTTGACAACAATGCAAGTGTCAAATAACGTGTCAAAAATCAGTGTACAAATAGTAAAGTTCAATCGGTATGAACCATGCTACATGTACACTATGGTGTGCACTTTAGTTTACTCTTTGCCACTTGACAATACCCTATTGGACAGTTTAAATTTCAAATAGTTTTCCTATCCAAGTAACACTTGACAACAAGGCAGGGGTCAAACAATGTGTAAAAAATAAGTGTACAAAAAGCAAAGTTCAAACGGTAAGGACCTTGCTACATGTACACTATCGTGTACACTGTAATTTACACTTAGTCACATGACATTACCTTATTGGATAGTTTAAATTTCAAACAGTTTTCTCGTCCAATTGACACTTGACAACAATGCAAGTGTCAAACGTGTCAAAAATTAGTGTACAAATAGCAAAGTTCAATCGGTAAGAACCTTGCAACATGTACACTACGGTGTAGACTTTAGTTTACACTTTGCCACATGACACTACCCTGCTAGGCAGTTTAAATTTCAAATAGTTTTCCCATTTAATTGACACTTGACAACAATGCAAGTGTCAAACAACGTGTCAAAAATTAGTGTACAAGTAGCAAAGTTCAATCGGTAAGGACATTGCCACAAGTACACTATACTGTACACTTTAGTTTACACTTTACCACGTGATATTACCTTGTTGGACAGTTTAAATTTCTAACATTTTTCCCATCTACTTGACACTTAACAATAATGAAAGTGTCAAACAACGTGTGGAAAATCAGTGTACAAACAATAAAGTTCTATCGGTAAGGACCTTGTTACATGTACACTATGGTTTACCCTTTAGTTTACACTTTACCACTTGACATTACCTTGTTGGAAAGTTTAAATTTCAAACAGTTTTCTTATCCAATTGACACTTAACAAAAATGCAAGTGTTAAACAACGTGTTAAAAATCAGGGTACAAATAGCAAAGTTCAATCGGTGAGAACCTTGCGACATGTGATCTGCATTTTCTATCATAGAGAGTTTCATACGGTGCCATTTCAATAGTTTCTTGGAAACTATTATTATATGCAAATTCTACCAGAGATATATACGATTCCCAACTGCCTCCTAGTTCCAAAACATAAGCCCTTTGCATATCTTCCAAAGTTTGAATGGTCCTTTCAGACTGACCATCAGATTGAGGGTGATATGCTGTACTGAAATTCAATTTCGTTCCCATAGCTCCTTGTAAGCTCTTCCAAAACTTTAACGTAAATCTTGGATCTCTATCAGATACAATGGACATGGGGACACCATGCAATCTTACAATCTCTCTAATGTACAACTGCGCCAGCTGATCTAGACTGAATGTCATTTTTAGTGGAAGAAAATGAGTGGACTTTGTTAGACGATCCACTATTACCCATCTAGCATTCTGTCCTCTTGCTGACCTTGGAAATCCTACCACAATGTCCATTGCAATATTCTCCCACTTCCATTCAGGTATGTCTAATGGATTTAATAACCCTGCCGGTCTTTGATGTTCTGCTTTAACTTGTTGGCATACTATGCATTTTGCCACAAATGAACCTATACTTCTTTTCATATTCCTCTACCAAAATGTATTTCGAAGGTCTCGATACATTTTTGTACCACCAGAATGTGCGGTGTACGGGGTGGAATGAGCCTCCTCCAATATCTCCTTCCTCAAAACTTCATCGTTCGGTACACAAATTCTTCCTTTAAACATTAGTGCCTATCCGAAGCTATTTCAAAATCCTTTCTCTTATCAGCACCAATCTCATTCTTGATCTTCTGCAAGAATGGGTCTTTATCCTATGCTTCTATGATCGAATCTCTAAGAGTAGGTCGAAGTACCAAGTTTCTAATTAAGCAGTGACTTGTTCTGGTGTGGTAATCACTTCAATTTGCAACTTTTCCAAGTCTTTGATCAACTCTATCGAAATAGTAGGTAATGATGCCAATTGTCCCATCGACTTTCTGCTTAGAGCATCAGCAACAACATAGCCTTTCCCAGATGATAATGAATAGTGCAGTCATAATCTTTCACTAGCTCCAACCATCATCTCTATCTCATATTCAATTCCTTCTATGTGAAGAAATATTTGAGACTCATATGATTCGTATAAATATCACACTTCCCTTCATATAAGTAATGGTGCCATATCTTTAATGCATGAACCACTGCCGCAAGTTCTAGATCATGCGTCGGGTAGTTTTGCTCATGTTGCTTCAATTGCCTTGAAGCATAGGCAATTACTTTTCCATGTTGTATCAGTACACATCCCAAAGCTTGCTTGGATGCATCACTATATATAACGAACCCTTCTAAACCTTCAGGTATGGTTAATACAGATGCTGTGATCAATTGTTGTTTTAGCTCCTGAAAGCTTTGCTCACACTTATCTGTCCATTGAAACGTTACTCCTTTTGTTGTCAATTGTGTCATTGGTCCAACTATTTTGGAGAATCCCTCTATAAATCTTCGATAGTACCCAGCCAATCCTAGAAAACTTCAAACTTCACCAGCATTAGTCAGTGTCTTCCAATTAGTTACTGCTTCCACCTTTACTGGGTCCACTTCAATTCCTTGAGCAGTAACTACATGACCGAGAAATCCAACTCGTTCAAGCCAAAATTCACACTTTTTGAATTTGGCGTATGACTTTTCTTTGCGTAGTATCTCTAACGCTATTCTAAGATGTTCCTCATGTTGATCTTTACTCTTGGAGTATATCAAAATATCATCAATGAAGACTATAACAAATTGATCCAAATACTGATTAAACACTCGATTCATCATATCCATGAACACTGCCGGAGCATTTGTCAATCCAAATGGCATAACTGTGAACTCGTAATGTCCATAACGACTTCTGAAAGCTGTCTTAGGTACATCATCTGCCTTAACCTTCAATTGATGATATCCAGATCATAAATCCATCTTATAAAATGCCTTATCCCCTTTTAATTGATCAAGCAAATCCTAAATTCTAGGCAGAGGATACCTATTCTTGATGGTCAAACGGTTCAACTCCTAATAGTCGATACACATCATCATACTTCCATCTTTCTTCTTTACAAACAATACTGGTGTGCCCCATGGTGATACACTTGGTCGAATGAAACCAAGGTCTAACAATTCTTGTAACTGGATTTTCAACACCTGAAGTTCCTTTGGGGCCATTCTGTATGGGGCTTTAGATACTGGCGCCGCTCTGGGAACCAGATCTATTGTGAATTCCACTTGTCTATTTGGTGGAGTACCAGGTAGGTCTTCTGGAAACACATCTATAAACTCTCGTACCACTGGTACCTCCTCAATCTTTATTGTCGTCTGTTTTTCTCTTGAGATGTTAACTAGAAACCTTTGGCACATTTCTTTTCTCATCATTTTCTCAGCTTGCAAGGCCAAAACCAGTTGGAGATGGGGTTTGGTCTTTATTCCGAGGAAATAAAATTGTTCTTCTCCTAGCTTTTGAAAAGACACTTCCCTTTCTCTACAACAAATGGTCGTATAATTACATCCTAACCAATCCATGCCCAAAATCACATCAAAGTCCTTGATATCTATCATATACAAATTAGCTTCTAAGGTTTTTCCCTCAATATCAAATTTTACTGACTTAGCTAACTTGTCTGTGTTCAATGTCCTTCCTGAGGGGAGGCTAACTTCTAGTGTACTCTTTGACTTATTACAAGTAATACTAGATTTAGTAATGAAAGATGTTGATACAAAAGAGTGAGTAGCTCCTGAATCAAACAGTATATAAGTAGGTGTATTGGGTACCAGTAAAATACCTGTTATTATGTTTAAGTTCCCCTCTACATCTTTTTAAGTCAATGTAAAAACTCGTGCTTTCCCCTTCTTGTTTTGATCATTGTTATCATCCTTCCTCTGAGCAAATGTGGGATAATCCCTAGCAATATGTCCTGATTTGCCACACTGAAAATAGGTATTCTTCCCATACAAGCATTCACGACGATAAGGCATACCACACTTAGGGCGTGGCGCTACTGCAGCTACCATGGCCTTATTGGTGCTAGATCCGATATTAACTTTCTTATTTTTCCATTTGTCATATCCTTTGTCTTGACCATTCCACTTTCTCTTTCCAATTTTCCCTTTATCTTGCTGGTTGTACAATTGATGATGTTGCTCTGCATTAGCCTTTTGATACCAGATAGCGTGAGCTCGTTCCAGCATCTCATGGTATGACGTGAAGTGATGTGACATAAGGATCATACTTAGGTCTGGATTTAACCCTTGCTCGAACCTTCGAGTTTTCTTAATTTTCGTGTCAACCAGATGTGGAGCATACCTTGAGAGTTGATCAAACTTTCGCTCGTAATCCGTTAGGGACATATTACCCTGCTTGAATTAAAGGAATTCGTTCTCCTTGAAATCCCTTAGAGATTGAGGAAAACATTTGTCCATCACTTCCTCCTTGAATTATTCCCAAGTTATTGCCAATTGCTGCTCCGGAGTCCTAGTTCGAGACATCGAATCCCACTAGTGACTTGCATCACCGGTAAACATAAACTCCGTACATTGAACCCTTTAGGCATCAGTGCAGTCTATGAGCCAAAAAATTTGTTCTAGCTTACAAAGCCATTCCTCAACTACTAGTGGACCAAATGCTCTATCAAAGGTAGGGGGCTTATGCCTTTGAAATAACTAAACTACCGAGGTATAAGTCGGAAGAGTAATAGGAGCTGGTGGTGTAGGTGGAGTGGGATTTTGATTCAGCCTGCCAAGATCTTGAACCGCTTGTAGGAGATCCTTTATCAAGTTGTTTTGGTTTGCTCGAGACATTTTTCTAGAGATAAGATATAATATCTCACATTAACATCGTTTGCCAATACCAGAATACTTAAAAAATAAGGTAGTCCTCAAATTGATCATAATTTCCTTTATTAATAGTACTCATTGCATTCAGGACATACAATAGGTCGACAATTTTTTTTTATTTTTTTTCAAAAACATAAAGGAAAAGATATCACAAGGAAATGGAAATCTAAATCTCTAATCCCTATGAATCTTGTGAATCTTCTTCGGTGGAGCCTCATCTTCGGAGGAGTCTTCTATCTCAAGCCCTGACTCTAGGTCTATCTCAACCTGTGGCTCAGGTTCATGCTCATGATCATTTTCTAAGTCCAAACCAAAGTCATCCTCATGCTCCCATTCGGGATCTTCCTTGGGGTCTGATTCAAACTAAGGTTCGGGCTCGAGCTCAAACTCAACCTCATTATTGGGCTTAATTACCATCTCCGATTGGGGTTCTAAACTCTCACTCCATCTGTCTAGAAATTTCTGACAATATATACCAAATTCAATCGTATTTGGGTGCTCTGGATGGTTACCCTCTAGCATCTCATCCCTAACAATGACTCCCATGTTTCCCCACGGACGTGAAAGTGAATGTATAAGGTTATTCACAGCCTCGATATGCGTGATCTACAGTCCCGCATCTGCAGCTATCATACATCTCTCGTAGATGTCATGTACATGTTCAACAAGTGGACGAGATGGGTCAGTCACATAGTTCTCATAGGACTTGATGATGGCCCTACGGTTCCACACTGTTGTACAAACTGTGGCTTTTCTAGTGGTCTGATAAGTTCTAGTCATGTCTATCACATAAGTGTCCAATTATGTGTTATCTTCATTAGTGATATCAACTTATACATTATGCTCTTGAGGTTCTAATATGATGGCCAATCATCTTTTCTTCATGTATATTTAAACAAAATATAATGTACATAACATATTTCATTCAAAACATCATAAACATTTTTCATAGATTCAAGCTTAAATGATTAAAAAAATCATGCTCGAAAAAATAATGTGGAACATAATATTTTATTGCATACCTTGTGTTCGTCGGATGAGGTCAACTGATAGACACAAGATGCTATGGAGTGCCTTAAACGTTTCATTTTTTTTTCATCTCATAAATAAAATACACTAAGTCTATAGAATCGACTAAGCTCGTGCCTTGATACCACGCTGTAACGCCCCAACCTGCATGGACGGAAACTTCACTCAAACCATTGTAACTTAGCCGTAAAGTTTGTTCAATATATTTTTAGTAGAAGGTTTAGATTAAATTTTAGAATTTAATTAAAGAATTTTCTTTTTTTATTTAAACAATAATCTAATTCTAAAACAAAATAATTTCAAAAAAGTTTTAGAATGGATTCCATGCATGTAACGACTATTGACGTGAAATTTTGGTAAAACTTAAAAAAGTAATGTTGTTGTTCCAGTTTTTTTTTTTTTTTTATCTCAAATAGTAATTGTCAAAATAAATTTGTTTTCATAGCTATCGACCTTGAAACTTCATCAAATTTTAATGTAAGGTAGTAAACTCCTTATAATATGACATAGTCAAAAATTAGCTTCCGTCGACATTATATGGGGTATTAAAATATTTTTCAAAACTCAGAAGCGACCCGGTTGAAAGGTAAACCAGTACAGTTCACTTAAAATGGCATATAAAACTACACCAGTGTCAAAACCACACGATTTAAAATTTATTCAGTAGCTAATACATGAGACTATCAAATCCAATTGCTTTCATCCAAAAATTCCAAGTAATGAGTGAGTTATGAATTTTTGAAAACAAGGGTAGAAGCTGAAAGACAGAGATAGCACCCAACACAGTTTACTTTATGTGACTTATAACCTTTTACCGATATTGGATTGACATGATTCCAATTTTATTCAGTATCTAATGTATTAGGCTATCCAATCCAATTGGTTTCGTATAAAAATACTAAGTAGTGAAAGAGTTATGATTTTTTTTAAAGATGAGGCAGAAATTGAAATTTCTGAAGAGACATCAAAACTTTAAATCGCTAAATTTTTTTTTTTTTTGTGTACGGTGATTTGTAAATTTATTCCTATGACGCATATCTATTTCCAAACATAATTTATTTATAATGAGTGTTCGTAAAATAGATCCACACAATATTCATAGGAATCAAATTTAAAGAAAGTGTAAACATCTCGAAATCAACTAAAGATGTAAATCACCGGCTTCTTTATAACGTGTTGAATCATCCTTTACCATCATCTACGCCCCAAGGAAAATCCATTCAGCCCGTAAGATGGGAAATTTACCCATGAGTTTGAAACTCAATAGATATCATCGGTGCAATTCATGATCAAATTAGAAATTCCGAACTATAGATTCATACCGTCGCACGTAGATGGATTTCCGGCAAAATTCAATTACTATAGCATTATCATAACACGTAGAGCTGGAGAATGATCATTCAAACTGTTGTAGTGCCAAAGCACCATAGCCGAAGGTACCATTTCATTCAAACATTTATCGAAAAATTAGCTTTGAAAACGAATGAACACTTGCATCTCTATATACCTTGAATTTTCTTGGATAAAAGAACAAAATGTATAGAAAGTCTTCCTTCTTCTCACCCTTGTTATACCTTAAGCTTAACTTGATATGAAATATATATATATATATTTTTTTTGAGAGAAAATGAGATGAAATTCTGATTTGAAGAGGAGTGTAGTGAAAAAGTGACCTTCCACTTCTATAACCTTTCTTTTTAATGAAAAATTAAGTGGGGGAGTTGTATGATCATTAAATTTATTAAACTTAGTCTTTAACTAAGAATTTGAAGAGTCTCTAAGCCATAAAAATAATTCATATGAAAGTTTTATAAAAAAAACATCTACATGGTGATTCGAACCTGGGTTGCCTATATGAAATACCATGTAGATGACCATTGTGGCAACCCAGTTATTCATTAAATCTTTGTAATTAATTTTACTTAAACTTAATTCCTTAAATTGCTGGGCTTTTAATTAACTTATGACTTGGGCTTTCGTAATCTTACATGAGTTGAGCTTCCATAGGTCATTTCTAAAATGGGTTAGGCTCGTGGTTCTAGATCATCACAAAATATTACCATAATTCCACTTTATTTTTCTCGACTACTACAAGAACACTATGGTGTACACTTTAGTTCACACTTTTCCATGTGACATTGCCCTGCTAGACAGTTTAAATTTCAAACAGTTTTTCCATCCAATTGACACTTGACAACAATGCAAAGGTCGAACAACGAGTCGAAAATCAATGTACAAATAACAAAAGTTCAATCGGTAAGAACCTCGCTACATGTACACTATGGTGCACACTTTAATTTACACTTTGTCATGTGACATTAACCTATTGGACAGTTTAAATTTCAAATAGTCTTCCCATCCAATTAACACTTGACCAAAATGTAAGCGTCAAACGACGTGTCAAAAATCTGTGTATAAATAGCGAAGTTCAATCGGTAAGAACCTTGTAACATGTACATTATGGCGTACACTTTAGTTTCCACTTTGCCACGTGACACCACCCTATTGTACAGTTTAAATATCTTTTCCCATCCAATTGACACTTGACAACAATGCAAGTGTCAAACAACGTGTCCAAAATCAGTGTACAAATAGCAACTTTCAATCGATAAGGACCTTGCTACATGTACACTATGGTGTACAATTTAGTTTACACTTTGACACGTGACATTACCCTATCGGACAGTTTAAATTTCAAATAGTTTTCCTATCCAATTGACACTTAACAACAATCCAAAGGTCGAACAACGTGTCAAAACTCAATGTACAAATAGCAAAGTTCAATCGGTAAGGACCTTGCTACACGTACAATATGGTCTACACTTTAGTTTACACATTACCACGTGACATTACCCTGTTGGACAATTTAAATTTCAAATAGTTTTTCCTTCCAATTGACACTTGACAACAATACAAGTGTCGAACAACGTGTCAAAAATCAGTATACAAATAGCAAAGTTCAATCGATAAGGAGCTTGCTACACAATGGTGTACACTTTAGTTTACACTTTGCCACGTGACATTACCCTATTGGATAGTTTAAGTTTCAAACAGTTTTCCCATCCAATTGACATTTGACAACAATGCAAAGGTCGAACAACGTGTCCAAAATCAATGTACAAATAGCAAAGTTTAATCCGTAAGAACATTGCTACATGTACACAATGCTGTATACATTAATTTACACCTTGCCATGTGACATTACCCCATCGAACAGTTTAATTTTCAAAGAGTTTTCCCATCCAATTAACACTTGACAACAATGCGAGTGTTAAACAACGTGTCAAAAATCACTATACAAATAGTAAAGTTCAATCGGTAAGAACCTTGCGACAAGTACACTATGGTGCACCCGTTAGTTTATACTTTGCCACATGACACGACCCTACCAGACATTTTAAATTTCAAATAGTTTTCGCATCCAATTGACACTTGACAATAACACAAGTGTCAAACAACGTGTCAAAAAGGAGTGTAAAAATAGCAAAATTCAATCGATAAGAACCTTGCAACTTGTAGACTATGGTGTACACTTTAGTTTACACATTGCCATGAGACACTACCCTACTAGACAGTTTAAATTTCAAATAGTTTTCCCATCTAATTGACACTTGACAACAATACAAGTGTCAAACAACGTGTCAAAAATCAGTGTACAAATAGCAAAGTTCAATCGGTAAGAACCTTGCTACATATTCACTATGGTGTACACTTTAGTTTAGACTTTGCCAACTAACATTACCCTGTTGAATAGTTAAAATTTCAAACAATTTTTCTATCCAATGCAAGTGTCAAACATCGTGTCAAAAATCAGTGTACAAGTAGCAAAGTTCAATAGGTAAGTACCATGTAACCTGTACACTATGGTGCACACTTTAGTTCACACTTTTTTATGGGACATTACCATGTTGGGCAGTTTAAATTTCAAACAGTTTTCTCACCCAATTGACACTTGACAACAAATCAAGTGTCAAATAACGTGTTCAAAATCAATGTACAAATAGCAAAGTTCAAGCGGTAAGAACCTTGCTACAGGTACACTATGGTGTACCCTTTACCACCTGACGTTACCCTATTGGGCAGTTTAAATTTCAAACAGTTTTTCCATCCAACTGACACTTGATAACAATGCAAGTGTCAAACGATATGTCAAAAATTAGTGAACAAATAGAAAGTCCAATCGGTAAGGACCATGCTACATGTACACTATGGTGTACACTTTAGTTTACACTCTGCCACGTGACATTACCCTGTTGGACAGTTTAAATTTTAAACAGTTTTCCCATCCAGATGACACTTGACAATAATGCAATTTTCAAACTACGTGTCAAAAATCAATGTACAAATAGCAAAGTTCAATTGGTCAAGACCTTGTGACATGTACACTACGGGGTACACTTTAGTTCACACTCTGCCTCGTAACATTACCCTGTTGGATAATTTAAATTTCAAACAATTTTCCCATCCAAATGACACGTGAAAATAATGTAAGTGTCAAACTACGTGTCAAAAATCAGTGTACAAATGGCAAAGTTCAATCGATAAGGACCTTGCTGCATATACACTATGGTGTACACTTTAGTTTACACTTTGTCATGTGATGTTAACCTGTTTGACAGTTTAAATTTCAAACAGTTTTCCCATCGAATTGACTTTTGACAACAATGCAGGTGTCAAACAAAGTTTCAAAATTTGTGTTCAAATAGAAAAGTTTAGTCCGTAAGGACCTTGAGACATGTACACTATGGTATACACTTTAGTTTACACTTCGCCACGTGGCATTACCCTGTTGCACAACTAAAATTTCAAACAGTTTTCCTGTCCAATTGACACTTGGCAACAGAGCAAGTGTGGAACAACATGTCAAAAATTAGTGCACAAGTTGCAAAGTTCAATCGGTAACAACCTTCCTACATGTACACTATGGTGTACACTTTAATTTACGCTTTACCACGTGATATTACCCTGTTAGACAGTTCAAATTTCAAACAGTTTTCCCATCCAATTGACACTTGACAACAATGCAAGTGTTAAACAACCTATCAAAAATCAGTGTACAAATTGTAAAGTTCAATCGGTAATAACCTTCCGACATGTACACTATGGTGTACACTTTAATTTACACTTTGGCATGTGACATTACCCTGCTGGACAGTTTAAATTTCAAGCAGTTTTCCCCTGCATCTATCAATTGACAACAATGTAAGTGTCAAACAACGTGTAAAAAATCAGTGTACAAATAGCAAAGTTCAATCGGTAAGGACATTGCGACGTGTACACTATGGTGTACGCTTTAGTTTACACTCTGCTGCGTGACATTACCCTGTTGGATAGTTTAAATTTCAAACATTTTTCCCATCGAAATGACATTTGACAATAATGCAAGTGTCAAACAACGTGTCAAAAATCAGTGTACAAATAGCAAAGTTCAATCGGTAAGGACCTTGCTACATGTACACTATTGTGTACAATTTAGTTTTTCCCTTGCCACTTGACTTTGCCTCGTTAGACAATTTAAATTTTAAATAGTTTTCTCATCCAATTGACACTTGACAACAATGCAAGTGTCGAACAACGTGTCAAAATCAGTGTACAAATAGCGAAGTTCAATCGGTAAGAACCTTGCTACATGTACATTATGGTGTACACTTTAATTTACAGTTTGCCACGTCATAGTACCCATTAGGTAGTTTAAATTCCAAACAGTTTTCCAGTCCAGTTGACACTTGACAACAATGCAAGTGTCAAACAATGTGTCCAAAATCAGTGTACAAATAGCAAAGTTTAATCGGTAAGGACCTTGATACATGTATACTATGGTGTACACTTTAGTTTTCCACTTGCCACGTGACTTTATCCTGTTGGACAATTTAAATTTCAAATAGTTTTCTCATCCAATTGACACTTGATAACTTTGCAAGTGTCAAAAAACGTGTCAAAATTAGTGTACAAGTAGCAAAGTTCAATTGGTAAGAACCTTGCTACATGTACACTTTAGTTTACACACTGCCACGTGAGATTACCCTATTGGACAATTTAAATTTCAAACAGTTTTTCCATCCAATTGACACTTAACAAAAATTCAAGTGTCAAATGTGTCAAAAATCATTGTACAAATAGCAATGTTCAATCGGTAAGGACCTTGCTATATGTACACTATGGTGTAAACTTTAATTTACACCTTGCCACGTGACTTTACCCTATTGGACAGTTTAAATTTCAAACAGTTTTCCCATCAAGTTGACACTTGACAACAATGCAAATATCAAACAACGTTTGAAAATCAGGGTACAAATAGCAAAGTTTAATCGGTAAGTGCCTTTCTACATGTACATTTTCGTGTACACTTTAATTACAGTTTGCCACGTGATAGTACCCTTTGGGTAGTTTAAATTTCAAATAGCTTTCCAGTTCAATTGACACTTGACAACAATGCAAGTGTCATACAACGTGTCAAAAATCAATGTAAAAAAAGTAAAGTTCAATCGGTAAGAACCTTGCTACATATACGCTATGGTGTACACTTTAGTTTACAGTTTGCCACGTGACATTACCCCTATTGGACAGTTCAAATTTCAAATAGTTTTCTAATCCAATTGACATTAGACAACAATGCAAGTGACAAACAGCGTGTCAAAATAAGTGTACAAATAGCAAAGTTCAATCGGCAAGAACCTTGCTTCATGTACACTGTAGTGTACACTTTAGTACACTTTGCCACGTGACATATCCCTATTGGACCATTTAAATTTTAAATAGTTTCCCATCCAATTGACTTAACAACAATGCAAGTACCAAATAACGTGTCAAAAATCAATGTAAAAATAACAAAGTTAAATCGGTAAAAACCTTGCGACATATACACTATGGTGTACACTTTAGTTTACACTCTGCCACGTGACATTATCCTGTTGGACAATTTAAATTTCAAATAGTTTTCCCATCCAAATGACACTTGACAACAATGCAAGTGTCAAACTACGTGCTAAAAATCAGTGTACAAATAGCAAAGTTCAACTGGTAAGGACCGCGCTATATGTACACTATGGTATACACTTTAGTTTACACCTTGCCACGTGACTTTACATCGTTGGACAGTTTAAATTTCAAACAATTTTCTCGTCCAGTTGACACTTGACAACAATGCAAGTGTTAAACAACGTTTCAAAATTAGTGTGCAAATTGCAAAGTTCAATCGGTAAGAACCTTGCTACGTGTACACTACGGTATACACTTTAGTTTAAACTTTTCTACGTGACATTACCCTGTTGGACAATTTAAGTTTCAAATAGTTTTCAAATCCAATTGACATTTGACAACAATGTAAGAGTCAAGCAACGTGCCAAAAATCAGTGTACAAATGACAAAATTCAATCGGTAAGGACCTTGCTACATGTAAACTATGGTGTACACTTTAGTTTACACTCTGCCACGTGAAATTACCTTGTTGGATAGTTTAAATTTCAAACAGTTTTTCCATCCAAATGACACTTGACAACAATGCAAGTGTCAAACGACCTGTCAAAAATTAGTGTATAAATAGCAAAGTTCAATTGGTAAGGACCTTGCTACAAGTACACTGTGGTGTACACTTTAGTTTACACTTTACCACGTGACATTACTCTATTTGACAGTTTAAATTTCAAAGAGTTTTCCCATACAATTGACGCTTGACAACAATACAAGTGTTTAACAACGTGTCAAAAATCAGTGTACAAATAGATAAGTTCAATCTGTATAGACCATGCTACATGTACACTATGGTGTACACATTAGTTTACACTCTGCCGCGTGACATTACCCTGTTGGACAGTTTAAATTTCAATCTATTTTCCCATCGAAATGACACTTGACAACAATTGAAGTGTCAAACAACGTGTCAAAAATCAGTGTAAAAATAGCAAAATTCAATTGGTAAGGACCTTGCTACATGTACACTATGGTATACACTTTAGTTTTCCCCTTGCCACGTGACTTTACCCCATTGGACAATTTAAATTTCAAATAGTTTCCTCATCTAATTGACACTTGACAACAACGCAAGTGTCAAACAATGTATCAAAATCAGTGTACAAATAACAAAGTTCAATCGGTAAGAACCTTGCTACATGTACACTTTAGTTTAGACTTTGCCATGTAACATTACCTTGTTGGACAGTTTAAATTTCAAATAGTTTTTTCATCCAATTGACACTTAACAACAATGCAAGTGTCAAACAACGTGTCAAAAATCGGTGTACAAATAGTAAAGTTCAATCGGTAAGTACCTTGCTATGTGCACATTATGGTGTACACTTTAATTTACAGTTTGCCACATAATAGTACCCTTTGGGTAATTTAAATTTCAAACAGTTATCCATTCCAATTGACACTTGACAACAATGCAAGTGTCGTACGACGTGTCAAAAATCAGTGTAAAAATAGCGAAGTTCGATCGGTAAGAACCTTGCTACATGCACACTATGGTGTACACTTTAGTTTACACTTTGCCACGTGACATTACCCCTATTGGACAGTTCAAATTTCAAATAGTTCTCCAATCCAGTTGACATTTAACAACAATGCAAGTGTCAAACAATGTGTCAAAATAAATGTACAAATAGCAGAGTTCATTCCGCAAGAACCTTACTTCATGTACACTATTGTGTACACTTTAGTACACTTTGCCACGTGACATATCCCTATTGGACCGTTTAAATTTAAAACGGTTTCCCATCTAATTGACTTAACAACAATGCAAGTGCCAAACAACGTATCAAAAATCAATGCACAAATAGCAAAGTTCAATCAGTAAGAACCTTAGGACATGCACACTATGGTGTACACTTTAGTTTACACTTTGGCACGTAGCATTACCCTGTTGGACAGTTTAAATTTCAAATAGTTTTCCAATCCAAATGACACTTGGCAACAATGCAAGTGTCAAACTACGTGTCAAAAATTAGTGTACGAAAAGCAAAGTTCAATTGGTAAGGACCTTGCTACATGTAAACTATGGTGTACACTTTATTTTATACTTCGCCACGTGACATTACCCTATTTGACAGTTTAAATTTCAAACAGTTTTCTGTCTAATTGATACTTTACAACAACGCAAGTGTCAAACAACGTGTCAAAAATCAGTGTACAAATAGCAAGGTTAAATCGGTAAGAACCTTGCGACATGTACTCTATGGTGTACACTTTAGTTTACACTCTGCAACGTGACATTACCATGTTGGACAATTTAAATTTCAAGTAATTTTCCCATCCAAATAAAACTTGACAACAATGCAAGTGTCAAACTACGTTTCAAAAATTAGTGTAAAAATATCAAAGTTCAATCAGTAAGGACCCTGCTATATGTACACTATGGTTTACACTTTAGTTTACACCTTGCCACGTGACTTTACCCTGCTGAACAGTTTAAATTTCAAACAGTTTTCCCATCCATTTGACACTTGACAACAATGCAAGCGTCAAATGTTTCAAAATCAGTGTATAAATAGCAAAGTTCAATCGGTGAGAACTTGCTACATGTACACTATGGTGTACACTTTAGTTCGCACTTTTCTATGGGACATTACCCTATTGGGCATTTAAATTTCAAATAGTTTTCCCATCCAATTGACACTTGACAATAAAACAAGTGTCAAACAATGTGTCCAAAATCAGTGTACTAATAGCAAAGTTCAATCGCTAAGAACCTTGCAACACGTACACTATAGTGTACACTTTAGTTTACACTTTGCCACATGACATTACCTTGTTGGTTAGTTTAAATTTCAAACAGATTTTCCATCAAATTGACACATGATAACAACGCAAGTGTCAAAAAACGTGTCAAAAATCAGTATACAAATAGCAAATTTCAATCGGTAAGGATCATTCTACATGTACACTATGGTGTACACATTAGTTTGCACTTTCCCATGTTACATTACTCTGTTGGACAATTTAAATTTTAAATAGTTTTTCCATTCAAATGACACTTGACCACAATGTAAGTGTCAAACTACGTGTCAAAAATCAGTGTACAAATAGCAAAGTTCAATTGGTAAAGACGTTCGACATGTGCACTTTAATTTACACTCTGCCACGTGGCATTACCCTATTGGACAGTTTAAATTTCAAATATTTTTCCATCATAATGAGACTTGACAACAGTGCAAGTGTCAAACTATGTGTCAAAAATCAGTGTACAAATGGCAAAGTTCAATCGGTAAGGATCTTGCCACATGTACACTATGGTGTGCACTTTAGTTTCCACTTTACCACGTGACATTACCCTGTTTGACAGTTTAAATTTCAAATAGTTTTCCCATCGAATTGACTCTTGGCAACAATGCAGGTGTCAAACAATGTGTCAAAAATCAGTGTACAAATAGATAAGTACAATCGGTGAGGACCTTGCTACATGTACATTATGCTGTATACTTTAGTTTACACTCTGCCACGTGATATTAACCTATTGGACAGTCTAAATTTCAAATAGTTTTCCCATCCAATTGACTTTTGACAACAATGCAAGTGTCAACCAACGTGTTAAAAATCAATGTACAAATATAGCAAAGATCAATCGATAACAACCTTGTGACATGTACACTATATTGTACACTTTAGTTTACACTCTACCATGTGACATTACCCTATTGGACAGTTTAAATTTCAAACAGTTTTCCCATTCAAATGACCTTGACAACAATGTAAGTGTCCAACTACGTGTCAAAAATCAATGTACAAATACAAAGATCAATCGGTAAGGACCATGCAACATGTACACTATGGTGTGCACTTTAGTTTACAATTTCCCATGTGACATTACCCTGTTTGAGAGTTTAAAAGTCAAACAATTTTCCCATCCAATTGATTCTTGACAACAATGCAAGTGTCAATGAACGTGTCAAAAATTAGTGCACAAATAGCAAAGTTCAATCGGTAAGAACCTTGCGACATCTACACATGGTGTATACTTTAGTTTAGACTCTAACACATTACCTTACCCTGTTGTACAGTTTAAATTTTAAATAGCTTTCCAATCTAAATGACACTTGACAACAATGCAAGCGTCAAACTACGTGTCAAAAATCAGGGTACAAATAGTAAAGTTCAATCGATAAGGACCTCGCGACATGTACACTATGGTGTACACTTTAATTTACACTCTGCCACGTGACATTACCCTGTTGGACAATTTAAGTTTCAAATAGTTTTCCCATCCAAATGACACTTGACAACAATGCAAGTGTCAAACTACGTGTTACAAATCAATGTACAAATGAAAAAGTTCAATCGGTAAGGACCTTGCTACATGTACACTATGGTGTGTTTTAGTTTACACTTTGCCACGTGACATCACCCTATTTGACAGTTTAAATTTCAAACAGTTTTTCCATCAAATTGAGTCTTGACAACAATGCAGGTGTCAAACAACGTGTCAAAAATTAGTGTACAAATTGATAAGTTCAATCGATAAGGACCATGCTACATGTACACTATGGTATATAATTTAGTTTACACTCTGTCACGTGACATTACCCTGCTGGACAGTTTAAATTTCAAACAGTTTTCCAATCCAACTGACTCTTGACAACAATGCAAGTGTTAAATAACGTGTCAAAAATCAGTCTACAAATAGCAAAGTTCAATCGGTAAGAATCTTGCGACGTGTACACTTTGGTGTACACTTCAGTTTACACCCTACCACATGACATTACCCTGCTAGAAAGCTTAAATTTCAAATAGTTTTCCCATCCAAATAACAGTTGACAACAATGCAAGTGTCCAAGAAATAGCAAAGTTCAATCGGCAAGGACCTTGATTTACACTATGGTGTACCCTTTAGTTTACAATTTGTCACATGACATTACCCCATTTGACAGTTTAAATTTCAAGCAGTTTTCCCATCCAATTGACTCTTGACAACAATGCAAGTGTCAAACAATGTGTCTAAAATCAGTGTACAAATAGCAAAGTTCAATCGATAAAAACCTTGCGACATGTACACTATGGTGTACACTTTAGTTTACACTCTGACAGGTGACATTACCCCGTTTGACAGTTTAAATTTCAAACAGTTTTCTGATCTAATTGACTCTTGACAACAACGCAAGTGCCAAACAACGTGTCAAAAATCGGTGTACAAATGGCAAAGTTCAATCGGTAAGAACCTTGCTACATATACACTGTGGTATACACTTTAGTTTAAACTTTTCCACGTGACATTACCCTATTGGACAGTTTAAATTTCAAATAGTTTTCCCATCAATATGACACTTGACAACAATGTAAGTGTCAAACAACGTGTAAAAAATCAGTTCACAAATACTAGTTCAATCGGTAAGAGCATTGAGACATGTACACAATGGTGTACACACTTTAGTTTACACTTTACCACGTGACATTACCTTGTTGGACATTTTAAAATTCAAACAGCTTTCCTATCCAATTGACACTTGACAATGACGCAAGTGTCAAACATCGTGTTAAAAATCAGTTTACAAATGGCAAAGTTCAATCGGTAAGTACCCTGCCACTTGTACACTATGGTCTACACTTTAGTTTACACTTTGGCACGTGATATTACCATGTTGGATAGTTTAAATTTCAAATAGTTTTCCAATCCAATTGACACTTGGCAACAATGCAAGTGTCAAACAACGTGTCCAAAATCAATGTACAAATTGTAAAGTTCAATCGGTAAGAGCCTTGCTACATGTACACTATGGTGTACACTTTAGTTTACACATTGCCACGTGACATTACCCTATTGGACAGTTTAAATTTCAAACAGTTTTTCCATTCAATTGGCACTTGACAACAATGCAAGTGTCAAACAATGTGTCAAAAATCAGTGTACAAATAGCAAAGTTCAATCGGTAAGAACCATGCTACTTGTACATTATGGTGTACACTTTGCCACGTGACATTGCTCTGTTGGATAGTTTAAATTTCAAATAGTTTTCCAATCCAATTGACACTTGACAACAATGCAAGTGTCAAACAACGTGTCAAAAATCAATGTACAAATAGCAAAGTTCAATCTGTAAGAACCTTACTTCACGTACACTATGGTGCACACTTTAGTTTACACTCTGCCACGTAACATTACCCTATTGGACAGTTTAAATTTCAAACTATTTTCCAATCCAATTGGCACTTGACAACAATGCAAGTGTCAAACAACGTGTCAAAAATTAGTGTACAAATAGTAAAGTTCATTCGGTAAGTACCATGCAACATGTACACTATGGTGTACACTTTAGTTCACACTTTCTACGGGACATTACCCTGTTGGACAGTTTAAATTTCAAATAGTTATCGCGTCCAATTGGCACTTGACAACAAATCAAGTGTCGAACAACATGTCCAAAATTAGTGTACAAATAGCAAAGTTCAATCGGTAAGAACCTTGATACATATGCACTATGTCGTACACTTTAGTGACACTTTGCCACGTGACATTACCTTGTTAGACAATTTAAATTTCAAACAGTTTTTCAGTCCAATTAACACTTGAAAACAATGCAAGGGTCAACAATGTGTAAAAAATCAGTGTACAAATACAAAAGTTCAATCGGTAAGTACATTACTTCATGTACATTATGGTGTACACTTCAATTTACACTTTGCCACGTGACATATCTTTGTTGGACAGTTTAAATTTTAAATAGTTTTTCCGTCCAAATGACACTTGGCAACAATGCATGTGTCAAATAGCGTGTTAAAAATCGGTATACAAATAGCAATGTTTAATCGGTAAGGACCTTGCTATATGTACACTATGAGGTACACTTTAGTTTAAACCTTGCTACGTGACTTTACCCCGTTGGACAATTTAAATTTCAAATAATTTTTCCATCCGATTGACCCTTGACAATAATGCAAGTGTCAAACAACGTGTTAAAATCAACGTACAAATAGCAAAGTTCAATCGGTAAGATCCATGCTACATGTACACTATGGTGTACACTTTAGTTTACACTTTGCCATGAGACAGTACCCTGTTGGGTAGTTTAAATGTCAAACAGTTTTCAAGTCCAATTGAAACTTGGCAACAATGCAAGTGTCGTACAACGTGTCAAAAATCAGTGTAAAAATAGCAAAGTTCAATTGGTAGGGACCTTGCTACTAGTACACTATGGTGTACACTTTAGTTAACACTTTACCACGTGACATTACCCTGTTTGGCAGTTTAAATTTCAAACAATTTTCCCATCCAATTGGCACTTGACAACAATGCAAATGTCAAACAATGTGTCAAAAATCAGTGTACAAATAGATAAATTCAATCGGTAAGGACCATGCTACATGTACACTATGGTGTACACTTTAGTTTACACTCTACCACGTGACATTAACCTGCTGGACAGTTTAAACTTAAAATAGTTTTCCCATCCAAATGACACTTGACAACAATGGATGTGTCAAACAATGTGTCAAAAATCAGTGTTCAAATAGCAAAATTCAATCGGTAAGGACCTTGCTACTTGTACACTATGTGGTTCACTTTAGTTTACACCTTGCCACGTGACTTTACCCCGTTGGACATTTTAAATTTCAAACAGCTTTTCCGTCCAATTGACACTTGACAACAACGCAAGTGTCAAACAACGTGTCAAAATCAGTGTATAATTAGTAAAGTTCAATCGGTAAGAACCTCGATACATGTACATTATGGTGTACACTTTACTTTACACTTTGCCATGTGACAGTACCCTGTTGGGTAGTTTAAATTTCAAACGATTTTCCAGTCCAATTGACACTTGACAACAATGCAAGTGTCGTACAATGTGTCAAAAATCAATGTAAAAATAACGAAGTTCAATCGGTAAGGACGTTGCTACTTGTACACTATGGTGTACACTTTAGTTTACACTTTATCATGTGACATTACCCTATTAGACAGTTCAAATTTCAAATAGTTTTCCAATCCAATTGACATTTGACAACAATGCAAGTGTCATACAACGTGTCAAAAATAAGTGTACAAATAGCAAAGTTCAATCGATAAAAATCTTGCTTCTTGTACACTATGGTGTACACTTTAGTACACTTTGCCACGTGACATATCCCGATTGGACCATTTAAATTTCAAATAGTTCCCCATCCAATTGACTAAACAATAATGCAAGTGTCAAACAACGTGTCAAAAATCAGTGTGCAAATAACAAAGTTCAATCCGGTAAGAACATTGCGACATGTACACTATGTTGTACACTTTAGTTTAAATCCTAGCATGTGACATTACCCTATTGGACAGTTTAAATTTCAAACAGTTTTCCCATCTAAATGACACTAGACAACAATGCAAGTGTCAAACAACGTGTCAAAAATCAGTGTACAAATAGCAAAGTTCAATTAGTTAGAACTTTGCTACTTGTACACTTTAGTTTATACTTTGCCGCTCAAAATTACCCAATTGGTCAGTTTAAATTTCATACAATTTTCCCATTGAATTGACTCTTGACAACAATGCAGGTGTCAAAAGACGTGTCAAAAATTAGTGTACAAATAGTAAAGTTCAATCAATAAGAACCTTACGACATGTACACTATAGTGTACATTTTAGTTTACACTCTGCCACGTGACATTATCCTATTGGACAGTTTAAATTTCAAATTGTCTTTCCATCCAAATGACACTTGACAACAATGCAAGTGTCAAACTACGTGTCAAAAATGAGTGTACACATAGCAAACTTCAATCGGTAAGGACCGTGCTACATGTATACTATGATGTACACTTTAGTTTTCACTTTACCACGTGATATTACCCTGTTTGACAGTTTAAATTCAAACAGTTTTCCCATCTAATTGACTCTTGACAACAATGCATGTGTCAAACAACGTGTCAAAAATTAGTAGACAAATAGCAAAGTTCAATCGGTAAGAACCTTGCGACAAGTACACTATGGTGTGCACTTTAGTTTGCAATCTGCCACGTGACGTTACCCTGTTGGACAATTTAGATTTCAAATAATTTTTCCATCCAAATGATACTTGAAAACAATGCAAGTGTCAAACTACGTGTCAAAAATTAGTGTACAAATTGATAAGTACAATCAGTGAGGACCTTGCTACATGTACATTATGCTGTATACTTTAGTTTACACTCTACCACGTGACATTACCCTATTGGACATTTTAAATTTCAAACAGTTTTCTCGTCCAATTGACTCTTGACAACAATGCAAGTGTCAAACAACATATCAAAAATTAGTGTCCAAATAGCAAAGATCAATCGATAAGAACCTTGTGACATGTACACTATGCTAGACACTTTAATTTACACTCTACCATGAGACATTACCCTATTGGACAGTTTAAATTTTAAACAATTTTTCCATTCAAATGACCTTGACAACAATGTAAGTGTCAAACTGCGTGTCAAAAATCAGTGTACAAATAGCAAAGTTCAATCGGTAAGGACCAAGCGACATGTATACTATGATATACACTTTAGTTTACAATTTCCCATGTGACATTACCCCGTTTGACAGTTTAAATTTCAAATAGTTTTCCCATCCAATTGATTCTTGACAACAATGCAAGTGTCAATGAACGTGTCAAAAATCAGTGTACAAATAGCAAAGTTCAATCGGTAAGAACCTTGCGACATGTACACTATTGTGTAAACTTTAGTTTACACTCTAACAAGTTACATTACCCTATTGTACAGTTTAAATTTCAAACAGCTTTCCAATCCAAATGACACTTGACAGCAATGCAAGCGTCAAACTACGTGTCAAAAATCAGTGTACAAATAGTAAAGTTCAATCGATAAGGACCTTTCGACATGTACACTATGGTGTACACTTTAATTTACACCCTGCTATGTGACATTACCCTGTTGGACAATTTAAGTTTCAAATAGCTTTCCCATCCAAATGACACTTGACGACAATGCAAGTGTCAAACTACGTGTCACAAATCAGTGTACAAATGAAAAGGTTTAATCGGTAAGGACCTTGTTACATGTACACTATGGTGTGCACTTTAGTTTACACTTTGCCACATGACATCACCCTATTTGACAGTTTGAATTTCAAATAGTTTCCCCATCCAATTGACTCTTGACAACAATGCAAGTGTCAAACAACGTGTCACAGATCAGTGTACAAATGAAAAGGTTTAATCGGTAAGGACCTTGCTACATAACAATGCAAGTGTCAATGAACGTGTCAAAAATCAGTGTATAAATAGCAAAGTTCAATCGGTAAGAACCTTGCAACAAGTACACTATGGTGTACACTTTAGTTTACACTTTACCACGTGACATTACCCTATTGGACATTTTAAATTTCAAACAGTTTTCCCATCCAATTGACACTTGACAATAATGCAAGTGTCAAACAACGTGTCACAGATCAGTGTACAAATGAAAAGGTTTAATCGGTAAGGACCTTGCTACATAACAATGCAAGTGTCAATGAACGTGTCAAAAATCAGTGTATAAATAGCAAAGTTCAATCGGTAAGAACCTTGCAACAAGTACACTATGGTGTACACTTTAGTTTACACTTTGCCACATGACATCACCCTATTTGACAGTTTGAATTTCAAATAGTTTCCCCATCCAATTGACTCTTGACAACAATGCAAGTGTCAAACAATGTGTCAAAAATCAGTGTATAAATAGCAAAGTTCAATTGGTAAAAATCTTGCGACATGTACACTATGGTGTACACTTAGTTTACACTCTGACATGTGACATTACCCCGTTTGCCAGTTTAAATTTCAAACAGTTTTCCCATCCAATTGACTCTTGACAACAACACAAGTGCCAAACAACGTGTTAAAAATCGGTGTACAAATGGCAAAGTTCAATCGGTAAAAACCTTGCTACATATATACTATGGTGTACACTTTAGTTTACACTTTGCCACGTGACATTACCCAGTTGGACAGTTTAAATTTCAAATAGTTTTCCCATCCAAATGACACTTGACAACAATTGATGTGTCAAACAACGTGTCAAAAATCAGTGTTCAAATAGCAAAGTTCAATCGGTAAGGACCTTGCTACATGTACACTATGTGGTGCACTTTAGTTTACACCTTGCCACGTGACTTTACCCCATTCGACATTTTAAATTTCAAACATCTTTCCCGTCCAATTGACACTTGACAACAATGCAAGTGTCAAACAATGTGTCAAAATCAGTGTACAATTAGTAAAGTTCAATCGGTAAGAACCTTGATACATGTACACTATGGTGTACACTTTAGTTTACACTTTGCCATGTGACAGTACCCTGTTGGGTAGTTTAAATTTCAAATGATTTTCCAGTCCAATTGACACTTGACAACAATGCTAGTGTCGTACAATGTGTCAAAAATTAGTGTAAAAATAACGAAGTTCAATCGGTAAGGACCTTGCTACATGTACACTATTGTGTACACTTTAGTTTACACTTTGTCATGTGACATTACCCTATTAGACAGTTCAAATTTCAAACAGTTTTCCAATCCAATTGACATTTGACAACAATGCAAGTGTCATACAACTATCAAAAATAAGTGTACAAATAGCAAAGTTCAATCCGTAAAAACCTTACTTCTTGTACACTATTGTGTACACTTTGCCACAGGACATATCCCTATTGGACCATTTAAATTTCAAATAGTTCCCCATCCAATTGACTAACCAACAATGCAAGTGCCAAACTACGTGCCAAACATAAGTGTACAAATAGCAAATTTCAATCCGGTAAGAACATTGCGACATGTACACTATGGTGTACACTTTAGTTTAAACCCTGGCACGTGACATTACCTGTTGGTTGGACAATTTAAATTTCAAACAGTTTTCCCATCCAAATAACACTAGACAACAATGCAACTGTCAAACTATGTGTCAAAAATGAGTGTACAAATAGCAAAGCTCAATCAGTTAGAACCTTACTACATGTACACTTTAGTTTACACTTTGCCGCTCGAAATTACCCAGTTGTTCAGTTTAAATTCCATATAGTTTTCCCATTGAATTGACTTATGACAACAATGCAGGTGTCAAACGACGTGTCAAAAATTAGTGTACAAATAGCAAAGTTCAATTGGTAAGAACCTTACGACATGTACACTATGGTGTACATTTTAGTTTACACTCTGCCACGTGACATTACTTATTGGACAATTTAAATTTCACACAGTTTTTCCAACGAAATGACAATTGACAACAATGCAAGTGTCAAACTACGTGTCAAAAATGAGTGTACACATAGCAAACTTCAATCGGTAAGGACCATGCTACACGTATACTATGGTGTACACTTTAGTTTACAATTTACCACGTGATTACCCTATTTGACAGTTTAAATTCAAATAGTTTTCCCATCCAATTGACTCTCTACAACAATGCATGTGTCAAACAACGTGTCAAAAATTAGTAAACAAATAGCAAAGTTCAATCGGTAAGAACCTTGCAACAAGTACACTATGGTGTACACTTTAGTTTATACTCTGCCATGTGACATTACCCTATTGGACAGTTTAGATTTCTTATAGTTTTCCCATCCAAATTACACTTGAAAACAATGCAAGTGTCAAACTACGTGTCAAAAATCAGTGTACAAATAGCTAAGTTCAATCGGTAAGGACCTTGCTACATGTACACTATGGTGTATACTTTAGTTTACACTTTGCCACGTGACATTACCCTGTTTGACAGTTTAAATTTCAAATAGTTTTCCCATCTAATTGACTGTTAATAGCAATGCAAGTGTCAAACAACGTGTCAGAAATTAGTGTACAAATAGCAAAGTTCAATCGGTAAGAACCTTGCTGCATGTACACTATGGTGTACACTTTAGTTTACACTTTACCGCGTGAAATTTCCTAGTTGGTTAATTTAAATTTCATACAGTTTTCCCGTTGAATTGACTCTTGACAACAATGCAGGTCTCAAATAACGTGTCAAAAATTAGTGTACAAATAGCAAAGTTCAATCGGTAAGGACCATGCGTCATGTACTCTATGGTGTAAACTTAAGTTTACAATTTCCCATGTGACATTACCCTGTTCGATAGTTTAAATGTCAAACAGTTTTCCCATCCAATTGATTCTCGACAACATTGCAAGTGTTAATGAACGTGTCAAAAATCAGTGTACAAATAACAAAATTCAATCGGTAAGAACCTTGCGACATGTACACTTTAGTTTACACTCTAACACATTACCTTACCCTGTTGTACAGTTTAAATTTCAAATAGCTTTCCAATCTAAATGACACTTGACGACAATGCAAGCGTCAAACTACGTGTCAAAAATCAGTGTACAAATAGTAAAGTTCAATCGATAAGGACCTTGCGACATGTACACAATGGTGTACACTTTAATTACACTCTGCTATGTGACATTACCCTGTTGGGCAATTTAAGTTTGAAATAGTTTTCCCATCCAAATTACACTTGACAACAATGCAAGTGTCAAACTACGTGTCACAAATCTGTGTACAAATGAAAAAGTTCAATCGGTAAGAACCTTGTTACATGTACACTATGGTGTACACTTTAGTTTACACTTTGCCACGTGACATCACCCTATTTGACAGTTTTAATTTCAAATAGTTTCCCCATCCAATTGACTCTTGACAACAATGCAAGTGTCAAACAACGTGTCAAAAATCAGGGTACAAATAGCAAAGTTCAATCGGTAAGGACCTTGTCACACGTACACTCTGGTATACACTTTAGTTTACACTTTGCCACGTGACATCACCCTATTTGACAGTTTTAATTTCAAATAGTTTCCCCATCCAATTGACTCTTGACAACAATGCAAGTGTCAAACAACGTGTCAAAAATCAGGGTACAAATAGCAAAGTTCAATCGGTAAGGACCTTGTCACACGTACACTCTGGTATACACTTTAGTTTACACTTTGCCACGTGACATCACCCTATTTGACAGTTTTAATTTCAAATAGTTTCCCCATCCAATTGACTCTTGACAACAATGCAAGTGTCAAACAACGTGTCAAAAATCAGGGTACAAATAGCAAAGTTCAATCGGTAAGGACCTTGTCACACGTACACTCTGGTATACACTTTAGTTTACACTTTGCCACGTGACATCACCCTATTTGACAGTTTTAATTTCAAATAGTTTCCCCATCCAATTGACTCTTGACAACAATGCAAGTGTCAAACAACGTGTCAAAAATCAGGGTACAAATAGCAAAGTTCAATCGGTAAGGACCTTGTCACACGTACACTCTGGTATACACTTTAGTTTACACTTTGCCACGTGACATCACCCTATTTGACAGTTTTAATTTCAAATAGTTTCCCCATCCAATTGACTCTTGACAACAATGCAAGTGTCGTACAACTTGCCAAAAATCAGCGTAAAAAATCAAAGTTCAATCGGTAAGGACCTTGTCACACGTACACTATGGTATACACTTTAGTTTACACTTTGCCATGTGACATTACCCTGTTAGACAGTTCAAATTTCAAATAGTTTTCCAATCCAATTGACATTTGACAACAATGCAAGTGTCATACATTGTGTCAAAAATAAGTGTACAAATAGCAAAGTTCAATCGGTAGAAACCTTGCTTCTTGTACACTATGGTGTACACTTTAGTACACTTTACCACGTGGCATATCCCTATTGGACCATTTAAATTTCAAATAGTTTTCCATCGAAATGACTAAACAACAATGCAAGTGCCAAACAACGTGTCAAAAATCAGGGTACAAATAGCAAAGTTCAATCCGGTAAGAACCTTACGACATGTACACTATGGTGTACACTTTAGTTTACACCCTGACAAGTGACATTACCCTGTTGGACAGTTTAAATTTCAAACATTTTTCCCATCCAAATGACACTTGACAACAATGCAAGTGTCAAACTACGTGTCAAAAATGAGTGTACAAATAGCAAAGTTCAATCAGTTAGAACCCGCTACATATACACTTTAGTTTACACTTTGTCGCTCGAAATTACCCAGTTGGTGAGTTTAAATTTCATACAGTTTTCCCATTGAATTGACTCATGACGACAATGCAGGTGTCAAATGGCGTGTCAAAAATTAGTGTACAAATAGCAAAGTTCAATCTGTAAGAACCTTACGACATGTACACTATGGTGTACATTTTAGTTTACACTCTGCCACGTGACATTACCTTATTGGACAGTTTAAATTTCAAACAGTTTTTCCAACCAAATGAGAATTGACGACAATGCAAGTGTCAAACTACGTGTCAAAAATGAGTGTACACATAGCAAACTTCAATCGGTAAGGACCATGCTACATGTATACTCTGGTGTACACTTTAGTTTACACTTTACCACGTGACATTACCCTATTTGACAGTTTAAATTCAAATAGTTTTCCCATCCAATTGGCTCTTGACAACAATGCATCAATCAACGTGTCAAAAATTAGTAAACAAATAGCAAAGTTCAATAGGTAAGAACCTTACAACAAGTACACTATGGTGTACACTTTAGTTTACACTCTGCCACGTGACATTATCCTGTTGGACAGTTTAAATTTCTTATAGTTTTCCCATCCAAATGACACTTGAAAACAATGCAAGTGTCAAACTACGTGTCAAAAATCAGTGTACAAATAGCTAAGTTCAATCGATAAGGACCTTGTTACATGTACACTATAGTGTATACTTTAGTTTACACTTTGCCACGTGACATTACCCTGTTTGACAGTTTAAATTTCAAACAGTTTTTACATCTGATTGACTCTTGACAGCAACTCAAGTGTCAAACAACGTGTCAGAAATCACAGTGTACAAATAGCAAAGTTCAGTCGGTAAGAACCTTACTACATGTACACTATGGTGTACACTTTAGTTTACGCTTTGCCGCTTGAAATTACCCAGTTGGTTAATTTAAATTTCATACAGTTTTCCCATTGAATTGACTCTTGAAAATAATGTAGGTCTCAAACAACGTGTCAGAAATTAGTGTACAAATAGCAAAGTTCAATCGGTAAGGACCATGCGACATGTACACTATGATGTACATTTTAGTTTACACTCTGCCACGTGACATTACCCTATTGGACAGTTTAAATTTCAAACAGTTTTCCCAACCAAATGACACTTTACAATAGTGCAAGTGTTAAACTACGAGTCAAAAATGAGTGTACACATAGAAAACTTCAATCGGTAAGGGCCTTGCTATATGTATATTATGGTGTGCACTTTAGTTTACACTTTACCACATGACATTAACCTATTTTACAGTTTAAACTTCAAGCAGTTTTCCCATCCAATTGACTCTTGACAATAACGCATGTGTCAAACAACGTGTCAAAAATTAGAGAACAAATAGCAATGTTCAATCGGTAAGAACCTTACGACAAGTACACTATGGTGTACACCTTAGTTTACACTCTGCCACGTGACATTACCCTATTGGATAGTTTAGATTTCTAAGGTTTACACTCTGCCACGTGACATTACCCTATTGGATAGTTTAGATTTCAAATAGTTTTCCTATCCAAATGATACTTGAAAACAATGCAAGCGTCGTACTACGTGTCAAAAATTAATGTACAAATGACAAAGTTTAATCAGTAATGACCTTGCTACATGTACACTATGGTGTACACTTTAGTTTACACTTTGCCACGTGACATTACCCTGTTTGACTGTTTAAATTTCAAACAGTTTTCCCATCGAATTGACTCTTGACAATAATACAGGTGTCAAACAATGTGTCAAAAATCAGTGTACAAATAGCAAAGTTCAATCGATAAGAACCTTACGACATGTACACTATAGCGTACATTTTAGTTTTCACTCTGCCACATAACATTGCCTTGTTGGGCCGTTTAAATTTCAAATAGTTTTCCCATCCAAATGAGAATTGAAAACAATGCAATTGTCCAACTACATGTCAAAAATCAAAGTACAAATAGCAAAGTTCAATTGGTAAGGACCTTGCTACATGTACACTATGATGAACACATTAGTTTACACTTTGCCACGTAATATTACCCTATTTGGCAGTTTAAATTTCAAATAGTTTTCCCATCCAATTGACTCTTGACAACAACACATGTGTCAAACAACGTGTCAAAAATAGTGTACAAATAGCAAAGTTCAATCGGTAAGAACCTTACGACATGTACACTATGGTGTACATTTTAGTTTACACTCTTCCACATGTCATTACCCTATTGGACTGTTTAAATTTCAAATTGTTTTCCTTTCCAATCAACACTTGACAACAATGCAAGTGTTAAACTACGTGTCAAAAATTAGTGTACAAATAGCAAAGTTCAATCGGTAAGGACCTTGCTACATGTACACTATGGTGTGCACTTTAGTTTCCACTTTGCCACGTGACATTACCTTGTTTGACAGTTTAAATTTCAAACAGTTTTCCCATCAAATTGACTCTCGACAACAATGCAGGTGTCAAACAACGTGTCAAAAATCAGTGTACAAATCGATAAGTACTATCAGTGAGGACCATGCTACATGTACTCTGTGGTGTACACTTTAGTTTACACTTTGCCACGTGACATTACCCTCTTGGACAGTTTAAATTTCAAACAGTTTTTTCGTCTGATTGACTCTTGACAAAAATGCAAGTGCCAAACAACGTGTCAAAAATCCATGTACAAATAGCAAAATTCAATCGGTAAGAACCTTGTGACATGTACACTATGGTGTATACTTTAGTTTACACCTTGGCACATGACATTACCCTATTGGACAGTTTAAATTTCAAACAGTTTTCCCATCCAATTGACACTTGACAACAATGCAAGTGTCGTATAACATTTCAAAAATCAGTGTAAAAATAACAAAGTTCAATTGGTAAAGACCTTGCTATATGTACACTATGGTATACACTTTAGTTTACACTTTGCCATGTGACATTACCCTATTGGATAGGTCAAATTTAAAATAGTTTTCCAATCCAATTGACATTTGATAACAATGCAAGGATCAAACAACGTGTCAAAAATAAGTGTACAAATAGCAAAGTTCAATCGATAAAAACCTTGCTTCTTGTACACTATGGTGTACACTTTAGTACATTTTGCCACGTGACATATCCTTACTGGACCATTTAAATTTCAAATAGTTTCCCATCCAATTGAATAAAAAACAATGCAAGTGCCAAACAACGTGTAAAAAATCAGTGTCCAAATAGCAAAGGTCAATCGGTAAAAACCTTGTGACATGCACACCATGGTGTAAACATTAGTTTACACCCTAGCACGTGACATTACCCTGTTGGACAGTTTAAATTTCAAATAGTTTTCCCATCCAAAATGACACTTGACACCAATGCAAGTGTCAAACTACGTGTTAAAAGTCAGTGTACAAATAGCAACGTTCAATCGGTTAGAACCTTGCTACATGTACACTTTAGTTTATACTTTGCCACGTGAAATTACCCAGTTGGTCAGTTTAAATTTCATACAATTTTCCCATTGAATTGACTCTTGACAACAATGCAGGTGTCAAACAACGTGTCAAAAATTAGTGTACATATAGCAAAGTTCAATCGGTAAGAACCTTATGACATGTATACTATGGTGTACATTTTAGTTTACACTTTGCCACGTGACATTACCCTATTGGATAGTTTAAATTTCAAATAGTATTCCCCTCCAAATGACACTTGACGATAATTCAAGTGTCAAACTATGAGTCAAAAATGAGTGTACACGTAGCAAATTTCAATCGGTAAAGACCTTGCTACATGTATACTATGGTGTACATTTTAGTTTACACATTACCATGTGACATTACCCTGTTTGACAGTTTAAATTTCTAGTTTTCCCAACCAATTGACTCTTGACAACAACGCATGTGTCAAACAACGTGTCAAAAATTAGTGAACAAATAGTAAAGTTCAATTGGTAAGAACCTTGCGATGTGTACACTATGGTGTACACTTTAGTTTACACTCTGCCACGTGACATTACCCTGTTGGACAGTTGAAATTTCAAATAGTTTTCCCATCCAAATGACACTTGACGACAATGCAAGTGTCAAACTTCATGTCAAAAATCAGTGTGCAAATAGTAAAGTTCAATTGGTAAGAACCTTACTGCATGTACACTATGGTGAATACTTTAGTTTACACTTTGCCACGTGACATTACCCAGTTTGACAGTTTAAATTTCAAATAGTTTTCCCATCTAATTGACTCTTAACAGCAATGCAAGTGTCAAACAACGCGTCAAAAATCAATGTACAGATAGTAAATTTCAATCGGTTAGGACCTTGCTACATGTACACTATGATGTACACTTTAGTCTACACTTTACCACGTGACATTACCCGATTGGAAAGTCTAAATTTCTAAAAAATTTCCCATCCAAATGACACTTGACGACAATGCAAGTGTCATACTACGTGTAAAAAATCAGTGTACAAATGACAAAGTTTAATCGGTAAGGACCTTGCTACATGTACACTACGGTGTACACTTTAGTTTACACTTTGCCACGTGACATTACCCTATTTGACTGTTTAAATTTCAAACAGTTTTCCATCGAATTGACCCTTGACAACAATACAGGTGTCAAACAATGTGTTAAAAATCAGTGTTCAAATAGAAAAGTTCAATCGATAAGAACCTTGCGACATGTACATTATGGTGTACACTTTAATTTACACTCTGCCACGTGACATTACCCTGTTGGACAGTTTAAATTTCAAATGGTTTTCC
Source organism: Olea europaea var. sylvestris (assembly GCF_002742605.1). Classification (NCBI taxonomy): domain Eukaryota; kingdom Viridiplantae; phylum Streptophyta; class Magnoliopsida; order Lamiales; family Oleaceae; genus Olea; species Olea europaea. The sequence continues at coordinate 699,535 of NW_019227526.1, read as the reverse complement.
AATCCAAATGACACTTGACAACAATGCAAGTGTCAAACTACGTGTCAAAAATCAGTGTACAAATTGATAAGTACAATCGGTGAGGACCATGCTACATGTACACTATGGTGTACACTTTAGTTTACACTCTGTCACGTGACATTACCCTGTTGGACAGTTTAAATTTCAATCAGTTTCCCATCAGATTGACTTGACAACAATGCAAGGGTCAAACAACGTGTCAAAATCAGTGTACAAATAGTCATGTTCAATCAGTAAGAACCTTGCTTCACATACACCATGGTGCACACTTTAGTTTACACTCTGCCACGTGACATTACCCTATTGGACAGTATAAATTTCAAATAGTTTTTCCATCCAAATGACACTTGACAGCAAAGCAAGTGTCAAACTACGTTTCAAAAATCAGTGTACAAATAGCAAAGTTCAATCGGTAAGGACCCTGCTACATGTACACTATGCTGTACACTTTAGTTTACACTCTGACACGTGACATTACCCTGTTTGACTGTTTAAATTTTAAATAGTTTTTCCATCCAATTGACACTTGACAACAATGTAAGTGTCAAACAATGTGTAAAAAATTGGTGTACAAATTGCAAGTTCAATCGGTAAGAGCTTTGCTACATGTACACAATGGTGTACACACTTTAGTTTACACTTTGCCACTTGACATTACCCTGTTGGACATTTTAAATTTCAAACAGTTTTCCTATGTAATTGACACTTGACAACAATGCAAGTGTCAAACATCGTGTTAAAAAATAGTGTACAAATAGCAAAGTTCAATCGGTAAGTACCATGCTACTTGTACACTATGGTGTACACTTTAGTTTACACTTTGGCACGTGACATTACCCTCTTAGACAGTTTAAATTTCAAACAGTTTTCCCATTCGATTTACACTTGACAACAATTCAAGGGTCAAACAGCGTGTCCAAAATTAGTGTCCAAATTGTAAAGTTTAATAGGTAAGAACCTTACTACATGTACACTATGGTGTACACTTTAGTTTACTCTTTGCCACGTGACATTACACTGTTGGACTATTTAAATTTCAAACAGTTTTTCCATCCAATTAACACTTGACAACAATGCAAGTGTCAAACAACGTGTCAAAAATAAGTGTACAAATTACATAGTTCAATTGGAAAGAACCTTGCTACATGTAAACTTTGGTGTACACTCTAGTTTACACTTTATCACGTGACATTTCCCTGTTGGACAGTTTAAATTGCAAATAGTTTTCCAATCCAATTGATACTTGGCAACAATGTAAGTGTCAAACAACGTGTCAAAAATTAGGATATAAATAGCAAAATTAAGATCCTTGCTTCATGTACACTATGGTATACACTTTAGTTTACACTTCGCCATGTGACATATCCCTATTGGACAGTTTAAAATTCAGATAGTTTTCCCATCCAATTGATACTAGACAATGATGCAAGAGTCAAACAACGTTTAAAAAATAAATGTTAAATTAGCAAAGTTCAATCATTAAGAACCTCGCAACATATACACTATGGTATACACTTTAGTTTACACTTTGCCATGTGACATTACCCTGTTGGACAGTTTAAATTTCAAATAGTTTTTCAATCCAATTAACAGTTGACAAGAATGCGAGTGTCAAACAACGTGTCAAAAATCTGTGTACAAATAGCAAAGTTTAACCGGTAAGAACCTTGAGACATGTACACCATGGTTTACACCTTAGTTTACATTTTGTTACGTGACATTACCCTATTGGACAGTTTAAATTTCAAACTCTTTTCCCATCCAATTGACACTGGACAACAATGTAAGTGTCAGACAACGTGTCAAAAATTAGTATAGAAATAGGAAAGTTCAATCGGTAAGTACCATACAACATGTACACTATGGTGTACACTTTAGTTTATACTTTGCCACGGGATATTACCCTGTTGGATAGCTTAAAGTTAAAAACATTTTCCCATCCAATTGACACTTGACAACAATTCAACTGTCAAACAACGTGTCCAAAATCAGTGTACAAATAGTAAAGTTCAATAGGTAAGAACCTTGCTACATATACACTATGGTGTACACTTTAGTTTACACTTTACCACATGACATTACCCTGTTGGACATTTTAAATTTCAAATAGTTTTCCAGTCCAATTGATAGTTGACGACAATGCAAGGACCAAACAACGTGTCAAAAATCAGTGTACAAATAGAAAAGTTCAATCGGTAAGAACCTTGCCTCATGTACACTATGGTGTACACTTTAGTTTAAACTTTGCCACGTCACGTATCCCTGTTGGACAGTAAAAATTTCAAACTCTTTTCCCATCCAATTGGCACTAGACAACAATGCAAGTGTCAAACAACGTGTAAAAAATTAGTGTATAAATAGCAATGTTCAATCGGTACATACCACACAACATGTACACTATGGTGTACACTTTGTTGTAAACTTTAGTTTATACTTTGCTATGGGACATTACACTGTTGCACAGTTTAAATTTATAACCATTTTCCCATCCAATTGACACTTGACAACAAATCAAGTGTCAAACAATGTGTCCAAAATTAGTGTACAAATAGCAAAGTTCAATCCATAAGAACCTTGCTGCACATACACTATGGTGTACACTTTAGTTTACACTTTGACTCGTGACATTACACTGTTGGACAGTTTAAATTTCAAATAGTTTTCCATCTGATTGACTTGACAACAATGCAAGGGTCAAACAACGTGTCAAAATCAGTGTACAAATAGTAATGTTCAATCGGTTAGAACCTTGCTTCACGTACACCATGGTGCACACTTTAGTTTACACTCTGCCACGTGATAATACCCTGTTGGACTGTTTAAATTTCAAACTATTTTCCAATCCAATTGACACTTGACAACAATGCAAGTGTCAAACAACGTGTCAAAAATTAGTGTACAAATTGCAAGGTTCAATCGGTAAGAAGCTTGTTTCATGTACACTATGTTGTACACTTTAGCTTACACTTTGCTATGGAGCATTACCCAGTGGGACAGTTTAAATTTGAAAAAGTTATCCCATCCCATTGACACTTGAAAACAACACAAGTGTCAAACATCGTGTCAAAAATCAGTGTACAAATAGATAAGTTCAATCGGTAAGGACCATGCAACATGTACAAAATGGTGTACACTTTAGTTTACACTCTGGCATGTGACATTACCCTGTTGGATAGTTTAAATTTCAAACAGTTTTTCCATCCAAATGACACTTGACAGCAATGCAGGTGTCAAACAACGTGTCAAAAATCAGTGTACAAATAGCAAGGTTCAATCGGTAAGAAGCTTGTTTCATGTACACTATGGTGTACACTTTAGCTTACACTCTGCTAAGGAGCATTACCCAGTGGGACAGTTTAAATTTGAAAAAGTTATCCCATCCCATTGACACTTGAAAATAATGCAAGTGTCAAGCATCGTGTCAAAAATTAGTGTACAAATAGATAAGTTCAATCGGTAAGGACCATGCAACATGTACACAATGGTGTACACTTTAGTTTGCACTCTGGCACGTGACATTACCCTGTTGGATAATTTAAATTTTAAACAGTTTTTTCCATCCAAATGACACTTGACAGCAATGCAAGTGTCAAACAACGTGTCAAAAATCAGTGTACAAATAGCAAGGTTCAATCGGTAAGAAGCTTGTTTCATGTACACTATGGTGTACACTTTAGCTTACACTCTTCTACGGAGCATTACCCAATGGGACAGTTTAAATTTGAAAAATTCATCCCATCCCATTGACACTTGAAAACAATGCAAGTGTCAAACATCGTGTCAAAAATCAGTGTACAAATAGATAAGTTCAATCGGTAAGGACCATGCAACATAAACACAATGGTGTACACTTTATTTTACACTCTGGCACGTGACATTACTTTGTTGGATAGTTTAAATTTCAAATAGTTTTTCCATCCAAATGACACTTGACAACAATGTAAGTGTCAAACAACGTGCCAAAAATCAGTGTACAAATAACAAAGTTCTATCGAAAAGGACCTTGCTACATGTAGACTATGGTGTACACTTTAGTTAACACTTTACCACGCGACATTACCCTATTTGACAGTTTAAATTTCAAACAGTTTTCCCATCCAATTGACACTTGACAATAATGCATGTGTCAAACAACGTGTCAAAAATCTGTTTACAAATAGATAAGTTCAATCGGTAAGGACCATGCTACGTGTACACTATGGTGTACACTTTAGTTTAAACTCTGGCACGTGACATTAACCTGTTGGATGGTTTAAATTTTAAATAGTTTTCCCATCCAAATGACACTTGACAACAATGCATGTGTCAAACAATGTGTCAAAAATCAATGTACAAATAGGAAAGTTCAATCAGTAAGGACCTTGCTACATGTACACTATGGGGTACAATTTAGTTTACACCTTGTCACGTGACTTTACCCCATTGGCAATTTAAATTTCAAACAGTTTTCCCATCCAACTGCTACTTGACAACAATGCAAGTGTCAAACAATGTGTTAAAAATCAGTGTACAAATAGCAAAGTTCAATCGGTAAGTACCTTGCTACATGTAGACTATGGTGTACACTTTAGTTTACACTTTGTCACGTGACAGTACCCTGTTGGGTAGTTTAAATTTCAAATAGTTTTTCACTCCAATTGACACTTGACAACAATGCAAGTGTCGTACAACGTGTCAAAAATCAGTACAAAAATACCAAAGTTCAATCGATAATAACCTTGCTAATGTATACTATGGTGTACACTTTAATTTACACTTTACCGTGTGACATTACCCTGTTGGACTATTCAAGTTTCAAACAGTTTTCCAGTCCAATTGACATTTTACAATAATGCAAGTGTCAAAAATAAGTGTACAAATGGCAAAATTCAATCTGTAAGAACCTTGCTTCATGTACACTACGGTGTACACTTTAGTACACTTTGCCACGTGACATATCCTTACTGGACCATTTAAATTTCAAATAGTTTCCCATCCAATTGACTTAACAACAATGCAAGTGTCAAACTACGTGTCAAAAATCAGTGTACAAATAGCAAAGATCTATTGTTATGGACCTCGCTAAATGTACACTGCGGTGTACACATTAGTTTACACTTTGCCACGTGACATTAACGTATTTTATAGTTTAAATTTCAAATAGTTTTTCCATCCAATTGACTCTTGACAACAATCCAGTATCAAACAACGAGTCAAAAATCAGTGTACAAATAACAAAGTTCAATCGGTAAGAATCTTGCTACATTTATACTATGGTGTACACTTTTGTTTACACTCTGCCAGGTGACATTACCCTGTTGGACAGTTTAAATTTCAAATAGTTTTCCCATCCAAATGACACTTGACAATAATACAAGTGTCAAGCAACATGCCAAAAATTAGTGTACAAATAGCAAAGTTCAATCATTAAGGACCATGCAGCATGTACACAATGGTGTACACATTAGTTTACACTTTGCCACATGACATTACCCTATTTGGCAGTTTAAATTTCAAACAATTTTCCCTTCCAGTTGACTCTTGACAACAATGCAAGTGTCAAACAACGTGTAAAAAATCAATGTACAAATAGCAAAGTTCAATCGGTAAGAACCTTGCAACATGTACACTATGGTGTACACTTTAGTTTACACTCTGCCACATGACATTACACTGTCGGACGGTTTAAATTTCAAACAATTTTCCCATCCAAATGACACTTGACAACAATGCAAGTGTCAAACTACGTGTTAAAATCAGTGTACAAACAGCAAAGTTCATTCGGTTAGCACCTTGCTACATGTACACTAAGGTGTACACATCAGTTTACACTTTCCCAGGTGACATTAACCTGCTTGACAGTTTAAATTTCAAACAATTTTTCCATCCAATTGAATCTTGACAACAATGCATATCTCAAACAACATTTCAAAAATCAGTGTACAAATAGCAAAGGTCAATCGATAAGAACCTTGCGACATGTACACTATTATGTACACTTTAGTTTACACTCTGCCACATGACATTACCCTATTAGATAGTTTAAATTTCAAAAAGTTTTCCCATCCAAATGACACTTGGCAACAATGCAAGTGTCAAACTACGTGCCAAAAATTAGTGTACAAATAGCAAAGTTCAATTGGTAAGGACCTTGCTACATGTACACTATGGTGCACACATTAGTTTACACTTTGCCACGTGACAGTAACATGTTTGACAGTTTAAATTTCAAACAATTTTCTCATCCAGTTGACTTTTGATAGCAACGCGTGTGTCAAACAACGTGTCAAAAATCAGTGTACAAATAACCAAGTTCAATTGGTAAAAACCTTGCGACATATACAGTATGGTGTACACTTTAGTTTACACACTACCACGTGACATTACCCTGTTGGACAGTTTTAATTTCAAATAGTTTTCCAATCCAAATGTCACTTGACAACAATGCAAGTGTCAAACTACATGTCAAAAATCAGTTTACAAATAGCAAAGTTCAATCGGTAAGGACCTTGTGACATGTTCACTATTGTGTACACTTTAGGTTACACTCTGTCATGTGACATTACCCTGTTGGACAATTTAAACTTCGAATAGTTTTTTCCATCAAAATGACACTTGACAACTGTGCAAGTGTCAAAACACATGTCAAAAATATGTGTACAAATAGCAAAGTTCAATCGGTAAGGACCATGCTACATGTATACTTTGTTGTACACTTTATTTTACACTCTACCACATGAAATTACCCTATTGGACAGTTTAAATTTTAAACAATTTTCCCATCCAAATGACACTTGAAAATAATGCAAGTGTCAAACTACGTGTCAAAAATCAGTGTACGAATAGCAAAGTTCAATCGGTTAGGACCTTGCGACATGTACGCTATGCTGTACACTTTAGTTTACACTCTGCCACGTGACATTACTCTGTTGGATAGTTTAAATTTCAAACAATTTTTCCATCCAAATGGCACTTGACAACAATGCAACCGTTTTACTATGCGTCAAAAATCAGTGTACAAATGGCAAACTTCAATCGGTAAGGAACTTGCTACATGTACACTATGGTGTACACTTTAGTTTACACTTTGCCACGTGACATTACCCTTTTTGAGAGTTTAAATTTCAAACAATTTTCCCATTGAATTGACTCTTGACAACAATGCAGGTAAATTAGTGTACAAATAGCAATGTTCAATCGGTAAGAACCTTGCGACATGTACATTATGGTGTACATTTTAGTTTACACTCTACTACGTGACATTACACTGTTGGATAGTTTAAATTTCAAACAGTTTTTCCATCCAAATGATGCTTGACAACAATGCAAGTGTCAAACTACGAGTCAAAAATGAGTGTGCAAATAGTAAACTTCAATCGGTAAGGACCTTGCTACATGTACACTATGGTGTACACCTTAGTTTACACTTTACCACATGACATTACCCTGTTTGACAGCTTAAATTTCAAACAGGTTTCCCATCCAATTGACTCTTGACAACAACGCATGTGTCAAACAACGTGTCAAAAACCAGTGTACAAATAGTAAAGTTCAATCGGTAAGAACCTAGCGACATGTACACAATGGTGTAAACTTTAGTTTACACTCTCGTATATGACATTACCTGATTGGACAATTTATAGTTCAAATAGTTTTCCCATCCAAATGACACTCGACAACAATGAAAGTGTCGAACTACGTGTAAAAAATTAGTGTATAAATAGAAAAGTAAAATCGGTAAGAACCTTGCGACATATACACTATGGTGTACATTTTAATTTACACTCTGCCATATGACATTACCCTGTTGGACAATTTAAATTTCAAACAGTTTTTCAATCAAAATGACACTTGACAACAATGCAAGTACCAAACTACGTGTAAGAAATCAGTGTACAAATAGCAAAGTTTAATCGGCAAGGACTTTGCGACATGTACACTATGGTGTAAACATTAGTTTACACTTTGTCACGTGACATTACCCTGTTTGACAGTTTAAAATTCAAACAGTTTTCCCATCCAGTTGGCTCTTGAGAACAACGTATGTGTCAAACAACATGTCAAAAATTAGTGTACAGATAGTAAAGTTTAATCGATAAGAACCTTGCGACATGTACACTATGGTGTACAGTTTAGTTTACACTCTACCACGTGACATTACCCTGTTGGATATTTTAAATTTCAAATAGTTTTCCCATCCAAATGACAATTGACAACGATGCAAGTGTCAAACTACGTGTCAAAAATCAGTGAACAGATAGCAAAGTTCAATCGGTAAGGACCTTACTAGATGTACACTACGGTGTACACTTTAGTTTGCACTCTGCCACGTGACATTAACCTGTTGGACAGTTTAAATTTCAAAAAATTTTCCCACCCAAATGACACTTGAGAACAATGCAAGTGTCATACTACGTGTCAAAAATCAGTGCACAAATTGCAAAATTCAATCGGTAAGGACCTTGCTACAAGTACACTATGGTCAAAAATCAGTATACAAATAGTAAAGGTCAATCGGTAAGGACATTGCTACATGTACACTATAGTGTACACATTAGCTTGCACTTTACTACGTGACATTACCCTGTTTGACAATTTAAAATTCAAACAGTTTTCCCATCCAGTTGACTCTTGAGAACAACGCATGTGTCAAACAACATGTCAAAAATTAGTGTACGAATAGAAAATTTCAATCGTTAAGAACCTTGCGACATGTACACTATGGTGTAAACTTTAGTTTACACTCTACCACGTGACATTACCCTGTTGGATAGTTTAAATTTCAAATAGTTTTCCCATCCAAATGACACTTGACAACAATGCAAGTGTCAAACTACGTGTCAGAAATCAGTGTACAAATAACAAAGTTCAATCGGTAAGGACCTTGCTACATGTACACTATGGTGTACACTTTAGTTTACACTTTACCATGGGACATTACCCTATTTGATAGTATAAATTTCAAATAGTTTTCCCATCAAATTAACTCTTGACAAAAATGCAGGTGTCAAACAACGTGTCAAAAATCATCGTACAAATAGTGAAGTTCAATCGGTAAGAACCTTGTGACATGCAACGTGACATTACCCTGTTGGAGGGTTTAAATTTCAGACAGTTTTCCCATCCAAATGACACTTGACAGCAATGTAAGTGTCAAACAACGCGTCAAAAATCAGTGTACAAATAGCAAAGTTCAATCAGTAAGGACCTTGCTGCATGTACACTGTGGTGTACACATTAGTTTACACTTTGCCACGTGATATTACCCTATTTGACAATTTAAAATTCAAACAATTTTCCCATCCATTTAACTCTTGAGAACAACGCATGTGTCAAACAACGTGTCAAAAATTAGTGTAAAATAGCAAATTTCAATCGTTAAGAACCTTGAGACATGTACACTATGGTGTAAACTTTAGTTTACACCCTGCCACATGACATTAACCTATGGGACAGTTTAAATTTCAAATAGTTTTTCCATCCAAATGACACTTGACAACAATGCAAGTGTCAAACTACGTGTCAAAAATTAGTGTACAAATAGGAAAGTTCAATCGGTAAGGACCTTGCTACATGTACACTATGGTGTAGAGTTTAGTTCACAGTCTGCCACATGACATTAACCTGTTGTCCAGTTTAAATTTCAAAAAATTTGTCCTTCCAAATGACACTTGACAACAATGTAAGTGTCATACTATGTGTCAAAAATCAGTGCACAAATGGCAAAGTTTAATCGGTAAAGACCTTGCTACAAGTACACTATGGTTTACACTTTACCACGTGACATTACCCTACTTGAAAGTATAAATTTCAAATATTTTTCCCATCGAATTGACTCTTGACAACAATGCAGGTGTCAAACAACGTGTCAAAAATTTGTGTACAAATAGCAAAGTTCAAACGGTAAGAACCTTGCGACATGCCACGTGACATTACCCTATTGGAGGGTTTAAATTTCAAACAGTTTTCCCATCCAAATGACACTTGACAACAATGCAAGTGTCAAACTACGTGTCAAAAATTAGTGTACAAATAGCAAAGTTCAATCGGTAAGGACCTTGCTACATGTACACTATGTTGTACACATTAGTTTACACTTTGCCACGTGACATTACCCTGTTTAACAATTTAAAATTCAAACAGTTTTCCCATCCAATTGACTCTTGAGAACAACGCTTGTGTCAAACAACATGTCAAAAATCATGTACAAATAGCAAATTTCAATCGTTAAGAACCTTACGAGGTGTAAACTTTAGTTTACACTCTGCCATGTGACATTGCCCTATTGGATAGTTTAAATTTCAAATAGTTTTCCCATCCAAATGACACCTGACAATAATGCAAGTGTCAAATTATGTGTCAAAAATCAGTGTACAAATTGCAAAGTTCAATCGGTAAGGACCTTGCTACATGTACACTATGGTGTAAACTTTAGTTCAAAGCCTACCATGTGACATTAACCTGTTGGACAGTTTAAATTTCAAAAAAAATTCCCATCCAAATGACACTTGACAACAATGTAAGTGTCGTACTACATGTCGAAAATCAGTGTACAAATGGCAAAGTTTAATCGGTAAGGACCTTGCAACATGTACACTATGGTGTACACTTTAGTTTACACTTTCTCACGTGACATGACCCCGTTTGACAGTTTAATTTTCAAACAGTTTTTCCATCGAATTGACCCTTGACAACAATGCAGGTGTCAAACAACGTGTTAAAAATCTGTGTACAAATAGTAAAATTCAATCGGTAAGAACCTTGCGACATGCCTCGTGACATTACCCTATTGCAGGGTTTAAATTACAAACAGTTTTCCCATCCAAATGACACTTGACAACAATGCAAGTGTCAAACTGTGTGTCAAAAATCAGTGTACAAATAGCAAAGTTTAATCGGTAAGGATCTTGCTACATGTACACTATGGTGTACACATTAGTTTGCACTTTGCCACGTCACATTACCCTATTTGACAATTTAAAATTCAAACAGTTTTCCTATCCAGTTGACTCTTGAGAACAACGCATGTGTCAAACAACGTGTCAAAAATCAGTGTACAAATAGCAAATTTCAATCGTTAAGAACCTTGCGCCATGTACACTATGGTGTTAACTTTAGTTTACACTCTGCCACGTGACATTACCCTGTTAGACAGTTTAAATTTCAAATAGTTTTCGCATCCGAATGACACTTGACAACAATGCAAGTGTCAAACTACGTGTCAAAAATTATTGTACAAATGGCAAAGTTTAATCGGTAAGGACCTTGGTACAAGTACACTATGGTTTACACTTTAGTTTGCACTTTACCACGTGACATTACCCTATTTGAAAGTACAAATTTCAAATAGTTTTCCCATTGAATTGACTCTTGACAACAATGTAGGTGTGAAGAAACGTGTCAAAAATCTATGTACAAATAGCAAAGTTCAATCGGTAAGAACCTTGCGACATGCCACGCGACATTACCCTGTTGAAGGGTTTAAATTTCAAATAGTTTTCCCATCCAAATGACACTTAACAACAATGTCAGCGTCAAACTTCGTGTCAAAAATCAGTATACAAATAGCAAAGTTCAATCGGTAAGGACCTTGCTACATGTTCACTGTGGTGTACACGTTAGTTTACACTTTGCCACGTGACATTACCCTGTTTTACAATTTAAAATTCAAATAGTTTTCCCATCCAGTTGACTCTTCAGAGCAACGCATGTGTCAAACAACGTGTCCAAAATCAATGTACAAATAGCAAATTTCAATCGTTAAGAACCTTGCAACATGTACACTATGGTGTAAACTTTAGTTTACACTCTGCCACGTGATGTTACCCTGTTGGACAGTTTAAATTTCAAATAGTTTTCCCATCCAAATGACACTTGACAACAATGCAAGTGTCAAACAACATGTCAAAAATCAGTGTACGAATAGCAAAGTTCAATCGGTAAGGACCTTGCTACATGTACACTATGGTGTACACCTTAGTTTACACTTTACCGCGTGACATTAACCTATTTGACAATTTAAATTTCAAATAGTTTTTCCATCCAATTGACTCTTGACAACAACGCATGTGTCAAACAACGTGTCAAAAATCGGTGTACAAACGGCCAAGTTCAATCGGTAATGATCTTGCTACATGTACACTATGGTGTACACTTTAGTTTGCACTTTACCATGTGACATTACCTTTTTTGACATTTTAAATTTCAAATGGTTTTCCCATTGAATTGACTCTTGACAACAATGCAGGTACCAAACAACGTGTCAAAAATTAGTGTACAAATAGCAACGTTCAATCAGTAAGAACCTTGCGACATGTACACTATGGTGCACATTTTAGTTTACACTCTGCTATGTGAAATTACACTGTTGGACAGTTTAAATTTCAAATAGTTTTCCCATCCAAATGATGATTGACAACAATGCAAGTGTCAAACTACGTGTCAAAAATCAGTGTACAAATAGCAAAGTTCAATCGTTAAGGACATTACTACATGTACACTATGGTGTACACATTAGTTTACACTTTACCACGTGACATTGCCTTATTTGACAGTTTAAATTTCAAACAATTTTCCCATCCAATTGACTCTTGACAACAATGCAAGTGTCAAACAACGTGTTAAAAATCAGTATACAAATAGCAAAGTTCAATCGGTAAGAATCTTGCTACATGTACACTATGGTTTACACTTTAGTTTGCACTTTACCACGTGACTTTACCCTATTTGACAGTTTAAATTTCAAACTATTTTTTTGTCCAATTGACTCTTTACAACAATGTAAGTGTCAAACAACGTGTCAAAAATCAGTGTACAAATAGCAAAGTTCAACCGGTAAGAACCTTGCGACATGTACACTATGGTGTACACTTTAGTTTATGTAACGCCCCAAATTTTTTTGACTTAAATTTGAGGAGTTTCCGATATCATTCCATAATCATGCATGAAGCGGAAATAAAATTTAAAATTTAATACCTAATTTATTGAAACTCAAATATTGAATCAAATAAACATAGCATCATGAATGGAATTGAAGATATACATAAAATACCCTAAAAAATTTATTATGGATTCCTAAAAAATTTCTTTCACTTGGCAACCTGCGCACCATTCAGCCACCATCCATGTTGACCAATCTGACCTGAAAAGTTAAAATGGAAGGAGTGAGTAATTTATACTCAGTAGGATACGTGCATCCAAAACAATATGATAACTTTTAAAACATGAATCTATAACATTCCATACCATCATTTCATCAAAAGCAATTGGTGATCAATCGAAAGCTCTAGTACATTTGAGAAGACTCGAAGGCGATCTCACATTTTATTTCATTTCATTTCATAGGGACCCACAGGTCGATTAGCATTTCATGAAATAAATCACGTATAAAAATCATAATATTGCAAGAACATATCACTTGCACATAGTATCCTACCCCGTTAATCCACGAATTTTGAAAACAAGATCCAAGAATCACGCTCCAAATGTATATTTTCTGTCCACGCAATTGTTGCCATGTATGTGCATGCAATAGATGTGATTAAAAAGGCAAAGAGAATTATAATTTTGGTAGAATATGAATATAATAGGGGGTTCTGCTGAACTTAAAGAATGAAACCAAAACTAAGGAAATGGGGTTCATGGCAAAAATATGTGTATGGCATTAGTATTTATAGGCAAATATAAAGTAGTTGATAAGGGTTAGAACTGTGTTAGTTATTATCCTCTATAAGATTGAAATTTATCCAAATTATATGAAGGATAATTATAAATCAAGAATAATGGTTATGTGATCAGATTTTATATAATTACGATGTGTATAATTTCAGTTGTAACTTGTAGATAATAAATGGAATCTACTTGTTATATTGTTTAAAATTCAAAAGGGTCTTATAATTCAAAATAAGGATAACGACTAAAATTAGAGATAAATTACATTATATATAATTTTATACACAACAAGTGTAAACATAGGGGAAAACCAAGTTATATACAACATGTGTACACATAGGAGAACACTAAACTTGTTATAATCAGTATCAAATGGAAAACAGAATTGGATTCAATCATTTTCAAATAAAATATATTATAACATTTGCCAATTATCTTGAAAGATACAGTCTCTCTTGTTAATCATGTGTCCACGGAAATCGATTCTGTTACACTGGATTTCAAATGGAAAAACGGAATTTGGGTATGACTAAATCCTTAAAGATAATCGTGATTGTAAAATATTGTATTATTTTGCTAATTATCTTTAAAGGTACATTATTTGAAAATATATATTAAATAAGTTTCTTTGAATTGATTTATTCCAAATTAAGTTATCATTATCTATACATGCACACATTAAGATAAGTTGGACTCCTAATTGCATTGGATATAAGGCTTAATTTATGTTAGTGCAAACAAACAATTTAATAAATAACTAATAAGACTTGTATCTAATTTCCATGAAGGTGGTGTTTATTCTCTTTTGTCAAACCGAGAGCAAAACGTGGACAGCTTTAATGAAATTTGATTACAGTAACATAAATTCTTGTTTTATTATGGTTGACTCCAAATCCTAGTTTAACTAACTAATAAGGAATCATGATTGCAATATTGAAGTCACGTCCAATTTTGCCAAGTGAATTAATCCCTTAATCTTTGATCTCTTTAACTTAATTTATTCTAAACATAAAACTGGATTTGGCCAAGTAAAACAACATTAGGATTTAAACACTAGAATTAGATTAATTATAACTAAGGTTTTAAAATCCCACCATGGCTTCAATTAACGTAATCTATTATACCAAAGAAGACTAATCCTAATCAAAAGCACACGTGGCTACACATCTTAGTTAAAATAATATTACTTACCAATTTCAATAACAACAAAGCTTAAAACTTTAGAACTATAAAATCTTGGCCATAACTTATTCAAATTAACTTTTTCTCGAGCCTAAAATGCATAATTAATTACAAGCTATCAAACGAGTACAATATTGATATACTTACACTCACTCTACCAAAATTTAATTATTTGACTCAAAATATAACAATTTAAAATATATTGCATCTTAGTCCCTCAACTTTTGAAATATAACATATAAAACAAATATGTTTTTATTCTAAAATTTTCGGGATGTTACAATCTCACCCCCTTAAAATAATTTGTCCTCGAAATTTCTTATCTAGGTGAAAAGTCTGAGGTATATGACCTTGATTTCCTCTTTTCCAGACTTCTAAAATCTTATCTTCTTCTTCAAGCTTCATATTGTCGGATAAAAGTTTTCCAACCAATCCATCCCTAGGATGGCATAAAAATACTTCATCTTTAAAAGGTATAAGTTAGCTATACATTCTTTTCTATCTTGACCTATCTATCTATTTGCTTGTATTAAGTGAACTGCCACTGGAATAGTAACTTCTAGAACACTACTGGCTCCTTCGCAACTAGTTCGAGATTTGGCAATGAAAACAGGGTAAACAAGGAATGAACAACTCTTAAACATATAAGAACATAGGCAAGTAATTCAGATATTGATAAAATACCTGTCATCATGTCCTAATTCTCAGTTGTCTCTTGCTGGGTTAAAGCAAAGACTCTAGCTGGTCCCTTTTTACTTTGATCGTTGTCCCTCTTTGGTGGGGGTTCCTGACAATTGGTAGCAATATGACCCTACTTTCTACATCGATAACATACATTCTTTCCATACAAACACTCGCCTGTATGAGCCTTATTGCACTTAGGACAAGGAGTAAGAACATTATTCGGCTTGCTTGACCCTAACCGCCTTTCAAAACTAGCCCTCTTATTTTGTCTATTTCCTTTACCTTCGTTAGGACCATTCCATTTCCTCTTACTTGAAAATTCGATACTTTCTTGAGTTGTTTGATTGAGTTCTAGTCTATTTGCAATTGCTTGAGCTTGTTGTAGAACTTGACTCTACGTAGTAAATTCATGAGATGCCATGATTCCTCCAATTTCTAGGCGTAGTCCGAGTTCGAACCTTCTAGCTTTCCTTTGCTCTGTATCCATTAGATGCGTTGCATACCTAGAAAGTTGTTTGAACTTCCTCTCGTAATCAAGCAATGCCATCTTCCCTTGCTTAATTGTAGAAATTCTGTCTCCTTACGATCTCTCAGGACTTGTGGAAAATATTTTCCCATCACCTCCTCTTTGAAACGTGCCCAGGAGAGGTTACGTTGTTGTGCCCAGGAGAGGTTACGTTGTTATGAACTCTACACATAAAACCTTTTGGGTATCGGTACAAGAGAGATGCTTGAAGATATGTTCCAAACCCCTTATCCATTCCTCATGTAGAACCCCAAATAATTCTAGACACCTTAGTGGCACTAAGACATGAATATTGGATGACTAAAGTATATTTCAGATTTTTAGTCTCATTTGAGACCTATTTTCGACATAGGAAACATTTGATTTGGAAAATGATATCTCAATAAAAGTTGTAGCTCTTTGAGTTAGCTTTCCAATGCACTTTGAATTACCTTAATCGAATATCGGGAGAAGAAGTTATGATAGAAACACTAAAGGCTGTGCAGTGTCAACCGGACTACAACCGGCCGACCGAAACTGCCTGAAATGAAAATTCTCGTTTTTCTCTAGAATTTAAATATTTATTTTCATCAATTATTTTCTCAAAGGGCCACTCACGTTTTTAGCAATAAAAACCGACTAAATTGAAGCATTTAACCTCAAACTAAAATGGCACCCATGTTTTTTCTCTTAAATGAAATTTAACCCTTCATTTGCTTTAAGTTATGGGATATTTACCTATAAACAGAGACCTCATTTTACACATTTTTTCTCATACCAAAAGCAAGAGCTTTTACATACTAAAGAAGGAGTTTCCAAGGGAGAAAAACTATTTTTCCTAGATGTTTAAGAAGTGTTTTCAAGCATTTTTCATAGAAGTTTTGGGTGCTATCAAGGAGTGTCTTCAAGCATCAATTCTCAATGGTTTTCAAACATCCAAGGAGTGCATTTCTCTCAATGTCCAAGTTTCTTCGAAGTTTTCAATCCAAGTTTTCAAAGTTTCAAAAGCATCAATCAATGCAGGTAGAGGTGCAATGTGTTTAATCGTGTTAAGCTATAAGTTTCGATTCATGTTAATGTTTGTATGTCAAATGGTACTCTGGTATGGCATATCCCTCTATGTTAATGTTTGTATGTCAAATGGTACTTCGATACGACATACCCCTCTATGTTGAAGAAATGTTCGTATGTCAAATGGTGCCTCCGGGTACGGCATGTATGAAAAGTTATAAAGTTAATGTTTTGAAATGTATAGCTTGATCACGAATGTACCTATGATACCTATTGAGTTTTTCAACTCACGGGTTTAATCCCATCTCTACAGATTGAAGGAATTCTACCTTGGGCGTGGATGGAAGAGAAGATGGAGAGTAATACAACGAGCCCATGGAAATCCGGTGAATAAGTGTTTTGGATTTATTTTTATGAAATGTTTTCCAATGTTATTTCTTTAAAGTTTCAAATGACGCAGAATGCGAGAACAAGTTATGTTTTCTTCAAATAAATTACATTTTGTTGTTTTGAAAATGATTCAGTGTTTTTGTTTAAAGTATTTAAAGTATTATTATTTAAATTATTATTGCTAGATGTAACCTTCCGCTAAAACATATACACTTGTTACTAAACCACCGATTAAGCTAAGTAAAGTAAGTAGCGTTCCGGTCCACTAGGGGTCGGGGCGTTACAGCGTGGTATCAGAGCAAGGTTTAGCCGGTTCTATAGACCAAGTATTTTTTTTTAAAAACAAAAGAAAAATGAAAAGTTTAAGGTATTCCATGACATCGTGCATCCATCCATCAATCTCATCCTATGGCCCAGGTATGTTCATGTTTAAAGTTAATGATTATGTTTATGTTATGATGCTTTGATACGATTTAGAGATGTTGATATGATCCAGAAGTCGAGCCCGACGAAGGTAAGTGCGAGACGAGACCCGTTGATAGTTGATGGCGGACAATGACGCGATCAAGGGCAAAGCAAGTGAAACAAGTGATGGGATTGGTCGTTCAAGAAACCATTGATGGAACCATGTTCGGGACTCAAAATGGAGTAACTTTCATGTTCGGGTCGAAGGGCGAATCAACTTGGATCAATTTGTTATCAAGCGATGAAACCGGAGGTTGAAAATAAGCCTGTGCGATCGCAGAGCAAAAACACCATGTGGCCTCACAGTGGCATACCGAAACTTAAATTGGGATTTTTTGTTGAACCATGCGGCCGCACAAGCCAAAAATTTGGCGAATTTTCCAATTTTGGTAATTTTTCATATTTTGTTAGATTTTGATTCTTTTCCATATTTTGGGGATTATGCTCGACTTTTGCACGATTTTTACCTAATTTTTAGGTTTAGTATAAATAGGAGTTTCCATTCAATTGTTAAAAACCCTTTGACATTATTGATATTGAATTAAAGTGAGGCGTATTGTCTTCTCTTCATCGTTCTTTATTGAACAATTTCGAACTTATCAAGTGATAACTCGTGGCGTTCAAACAACCGGATTTAATTATTGGATTGCGTGATCAAGGGGTCTTTCAAGCGTCGTTCTTGTTGGATTTTTTGGTTCGACTTTCTTTTGGGTTAATCCTAAACTTTAGATTAATTTGGCTTTCTTGGGTTCGTCAATCTCGTTATGGATTTCATAGTCAATGTTGCTACAGGGTTCGCATCAGTTGGTATAAGAGGTTTGGCTCCAAATTAATTGAAGGTTATATCTTTTCTTTATTTGTTGAGTTGTAAATTTTGTTTTCTTAGTTTTTTTCTTCTATTTTAATTATTCTTTCTTAGTTCTTCTTCGTCCTTGTTTTTCTTTTCGTCGTTTCATTTAGTTGTTGGTAGTTTAATCATTTCTTTCATAAAAAAAGGTTACTGTACATTTGAGGTACTATTCATCTCAAAGTATTGTTCACAAAAACAAATATATATATATATATATTTGATATAATTTTTTGATTTTGTGTTTTTTTTCTTCCTACACTGTATTTGATTTTTGGGATATTTAATTGGGTTCGAGTCTTTCATTCTTCTTTTGAGTCTATTCACATATTCGTGTCAAAACATTCATCTATTCCACTTATTCAAGTCCTTTGAGTCTTGTGGTCTTTGATTAATATTAGGTTTTTTTGAATTGCCGGTAAAACAATTGATTTAGTTCACTTGGTTCTTTGAAGTGCTTGGAGGGAGACTTTGAGTGGTAAAAGGCCGAGTGGTGAGTTTAATAGAGGGAAAAAGCCATAGTGAGTGTTTTCCAAGTGAAATCTTTGTGAGGCATAAAAAAATTGTGTGATATGATGTCGAAAAGAGAAGGTTCTAATTCAAGCCGAAACGGTAATGACAACAATGCATCGGAGGACATGATAAGGAGGTTTGAAAGGGTACTTGGTGATGTTAGGGAGAAGGTGGATAGGCAAGGGGAATGGATGGCACAAATGGGTACTACAATTGTTAATCTTAGTCGGGGATAAGTGGAGATGTCTAATGCTAGGGGGCCGGGTAGGCGTGAATCTAGGAGAGGAAGGCGAGATGAGTATCGTAGTGATGAGGATGATTTTGATAAAAATGACATTGATATGGGTCGAGCGAGGCATAGGGGCGATAGGATGGAAAGACAGGGTAGGAATAACTTGGGAGATGAAGTAGATGGAAATTTGGGAAGTATTAAAATGACTATTCCGCAATTTAAGGGGAGAAGCGATCCGGAAGCATATTTGGAGTGGGAAAGGAAGGTTGAGATGATTTTTGAGTGCTATAATTATTCGGAGGAGAAAAAGGTTAAACTGGCGGTGCTTGAATTTGTGGATTACGCGATATCTTGGTGGGATCAAGTACTTACATCACGGCGTAGGGGTCGGGAAAGGCTAATTAGCACGTGAGATGAGTTGAAGATGTTGATGAGGAGGAGGTTTGTTCCGAGTTACTATTATAGGAAAATCCATAAAAAATTGCAAGGTTTGTACCAAGGATCGAAAAGCGTAGAGGATTATCACAAGGAGATGGAAAATTCTTATGATTCGGGATAATGTGGAGGAAGATCGGAAAGCTACCATGGCACGGTTCTTGAATGGGTTAAATCGGAATATTGCAAACGTTGTAGAGTTGCAACATTATGTGGAAATCGAGGACATGTTACATATGGCAATGAAGGTCGAGAGGAAATTGAAGAGGAAGGGGACATCTAGGCAACCGTTAGGTACTTCGACTCCTAATCCAACATGGAAATCGAAGTGGGATGACAACAACAAAAATGGGGTTGCACCTAGAGGTAAAAATGATTGGCAAAAGGGTAAGGATGAAAATGCTAGCAAACCAATATCAAAATTGGAGGCACAACCGTCGCGGAATTGGGACATCAAATGTTTTAGGTGTTTGGGAACGGGGCATCTTACTTCTCAATGCCCAAACAAACGGGTGATGGTGTTGAGGGATAATGGAGAGATTGTGCGCGATAGTGATGGCGAGTTTAATGACATGCCGCGTTGGAGGGTGATAGTGAAGAAGAAAAAGTTGAAGGGCCGGTTGGGGATCTATTAGTCACAAGGCGAGCTCTCACTACTCATGTCAAAGCGAATGACTTGGAGTTGCAACAGGAGAACATTTTCCACACTCGATGCCACGTCAACAATACGGTATGTAGTGTTATAACTGATGGTGGTAGTTGCACTAATGTAGCTAGCGCATCTCTTGTAGAAAAATTGGGTTTAACATAGTTGAGACACCCGAGACCTTATAAATTGCAATGGTTGAATGAGAGTGACGAGGTGAGGGTGAATCGAAGAGTGTTAATTAATTTATCAATTGGGAGTTATAAGGATAAGTTAGTGTGTGATGTGGTGCTAATGCAAGCGGGACATATTTTATTGGGGCGACCATGGCAATACGATAGGAAGGCTATGCATGATGGGTACAAAAATCGATAAAGTTTCATTAAGGATGGAAGGACCATTACATTTGTGCCATTAACACCGGCACAAGTCTATGAGGACCAATTAAAATTGAGAAGTGAGGAAGAGAGGAGAGCAAAGGAGTTAGAAAAAATGAGAGCAAATAGTGAGTTGGAGAAAAAGAGAGAAAATGTTGAGATAGCCATTAGAGACAAAAAGAGAGAGCAATCACAAGAGAGAAAAGGAAGAGAGTGCCTCGAGAGAAGAGAGAAAACACGAGTGAATTTCTTTGCAAAAGAGAGTGATTTGAGGAGGGCGGTAGTTGAGAGAAGAGAGATGACCTTGTTCGTTTATAAAGAATCACTCCTCAATTTTGAGGAAACTAACCCACTCTTCCCTAGTTTAGCTAAGTCTTTGTTGTAGGAATTCGACGATGTATTTTCGGAGGATGCACCAAGTGGATTGCCGCCTATTCGAGGCATTGAACATCAAATTGACTTCATACCCAGAGCTGTCATTCCAAATCGATCGGCTTATCAAAGTAATCCCGAGGAGACTAAGGAGCTTCAAAGGCAAGTGGAGGAGTTGATGAGCAAAGGATACGTGAGGGAAAGCATGAGTCCTTGTACGGTACTGGTTTTGCTTGTACCAAAAAAAGATGGAACATGGCGAATGTGCGTGGATTGTAGGGCTATCAACAACATAATGGTAAAGTATCGTCACCTTATACCTAGGTTAGATGACATGCTTGATGAATTACATGGGGCTTGCATATTTTCTAAAATTGATTTAAAAAATGGGTATCATCAAATTCGTATGTGGGAGGGTGATGAATGGAAAATGGCTTTCAAAACTAAATATGGTTTATGTGAATGATTGGTTATGCCATTTGGACTCACAAATGCACCTAGCACTTTTATGCGTTTAATGAATCATGTTTTACGTGCTTTTATAGGAAAATTTGTTGTGGTTTATTTAACGACATCTTAATCTATAGCAAAAACCTACGAGAGCATTTGGAACATTTAAAATGTGTGCTAATTGTTTTAAGGAAAGAACAACTCTATGCTAATCTGAAGAAATGCACATTTTGTATGGATAGAGTTATATTGCTTGGATTTGTGGATAGAGCTAATGGGGTAGAAGTAGACGATGAAAAGATAAAAGCTATTAGAGATTGGCCGACACCTAAAAGCATAACGGAAGTTAGGAGTTTTCATGGTTTGGCTAGTTTTTATAGGCGATTTGTGAAGGATTTTAGCACTATCACTGCACCACTCAAGGAAGTAGTTAAAAAGAATGTAGGTTTTCATTGGGGTGATGAACAGGAACTTGCATTTAATACTATTAAAGGTAGATTGTGTGAAGCACCTGTTTTGGCATTACCTAACTTTGATAAAACATTCGAGATTGAGTGTGATGCATTAGGAATAAGGATTAGAGCAATTTTAATGCAGGATCGAAGGCCTATTGCATACTTTAGCGAGAAATTGAGTGGAGCTGCTTTAAATTATCCTACATATGACAAAGAACTTTATGCACTTGTTCGAGCTTTGGAGACTTGGCAACATTATTTATGGCCGAAGGAGTTCGTAATACACACCGATCATGAGTCACTAAAGCACTTGTAGGGACAAGGTAAATTGAACAAGAGGCATGCACGGTGGATGGAATTCATTGAGACCTTTCCGTACGTCATTTGGTTTAAACAAGGTAAGGAAAATGTGGTGGTGGATGCGTTGTCTCGAAGGTATGTATTGCTAACTACTCTTGATTCTAAGTTACTTGGATTTGAACATATTTAGGAATTATATGAAAAAGAAGTTGATTTTTTGGATATTTATTTGTCATGTATTAAGGGGCGGTTGATAGGTTCTTTAGGCATGAGGGGTACTTATTTCGGGAAAATAGGTTATGTGTTCCTAATTGTTCTATTCGAGAACTATTAGTAAGGGAGGCACATACTAGTGGATTGATGGGACACTTTGGGGTTCAAAAGACTTTAGATGTATTGAAGGAGCATTTTTATTGGCCTAAGATGAAAATTGATGTTGAGCGAATTTATAGTCGCTGCATAGGTTGTAAAATGGCTAAATCTAAGGTTTTACCACAAGGTTTGAACACACCTTTACCTACACCTAGTGAACCTTGGGTTGATATCTCGATGGACTTTGTTTTGGGTTTACTTAGGACTAAGAGGGGTCGGGATTCTATTTTTGTAGTTGTAGATAGGTTCAGCAAAATGGCACATTTTTACCATGTTACAAAACTGACAATGCCACGAACATTGCTGACTTATTCTTTAAAGAGATTGTGCGTTTACATGGGGTTCCTAGAAGCATAGTGTCGGATCGGGATGTCAAATTTTTGAGTCACTTTTGGAGAGTTTTGTGGGGTAAGTTAGGCACTAAGTTAATATTTCCACAACTTGTCACCCACAAATGGATGGGCAAACCGAGGTAGTGAATAGGACTATGACACTATTGTTACGCACAGTATTCAATAAAAAATTGGGATGATTTAGAGAATGATCCTGAGCCTAAGCCACAGGTTGAGATGGACATAGAGTCCGGACCTGAGGCGGAAGACTCCTCCGAAGATGAATCTCCACCAAAGAAGATCCGTAGAACTTATAGGGATTAGATTTAAATCCTTGTAATAGCTTCCCTTATGTTAAGAAATAAAATACTATCTTCTTTGCTTTAGTTTTCGAAGAATGAAACTAATAAGAACCATATGTTTTGTCTAAAGGAAATGGCCCGTGCAAAATAAAACTTGATAAGAGACCTCCTCCGAGTGGTTCAAGACCTAGGCAGGCAAAACCTGAACCAAGCTCAATCCCTACCACTAGCTCCTAACGTTCCAAACCATGCTTTAGTGGTCGAGCAATTTCAAAGGCACAAGCCTCCTACCTTCAATGGAGTAGCTAATCCACTTGTAGCTGAGGAGTGGCTTCGCAAGTTGGAGCATATATTCCAATTGATAGGGTGCACGGACGCTCATAAAGTCCAGTGTGCTGAGTTCATGTTCTTCGGTGATGCAAGTCACTGGTAGGACCCAATGTCAAGGACAAGGACCCCTGAGCAACAAGTAGAATTGAATTGGTAGCAATTCAAAGGGGAAGTAATAGACAAGTACTTTTCCCAGTCCTTGGGGGATCACAAAGAAAGTGAATTCCTCCAACTCAAGCAAAAGACTATGTCCCCGGCTGAGTATGAGAGGAAGTTTGATCAACTTTCAAGGTAGATACAGAAGATAAGAAGGTACGAAGGTTTGAACAAGGGCTGAACTCGGATATAAGCATGATACTTATGTCCCATTGCTTCACCACATACCGTGAAATGTTGAAAAGAGCTCATGCTATTTGGTACCAGAAGACTAGCGCTGAACAATATGGTCAACTGTTCAATCAACCAGACAATGGTAACATGGGAAAGAGGAAATGGAATGGCTAGGACAAGGGGAAAAGCAAGTGGTAGAACAAGAAAGCTAATGGCGGACCCAATGCCAGCAAAAGCATTGTGCTGGCTATTGCGCCCTGTTCTAAGTGTGGAAGGACACATCGTGGCGAGTGCTTACAAGGGAGAAATGTTTGTTTTCGATGTGGCAAGCCAGAACATATCATTAGGGATTGTCCCACACATACCCAGAAGAAAGATGATAACAGCGACCAGAACCAGAAAGGGAAAGCACGAGTTTTTGCATTGACTCAACAGGATGCAGAGGAAACTCTAATGTTATAGCAGGTACTCTATTGATAGCCAATACACCTACTTTGTATTGTTTGATTTAGGAGCTACACACTCCTTTGCTTCAACAAATGTTATGGCTAAATCTAGTATTACTTGTGATAAGTCGGAAGGTATATTAGAAGTTAGTATTCCTTCGGGCAACCCTTTGAAGACTGATAGAATAGCCAAGTCAGTAAGTATCGAAGTTGAGGGAAAACCAATGGAAGTGAACCTATACATCATAGAAATGAAGGATTTTGATGTAATACTAGGCATGGATTGGTTAGGTTGTAATTATGCCGTCATCCGATGTAAGGAAATGGAAGTATCATTTCAGAAATAAGGAGAGGAACCATTTTTGTTCCTTGGAATGAAGATGAAACCCCTTATTCGACTAGTATCGGCTTTACAAGCTGAGAAGATGTTGAGAAAAGAAACATGTCAAGGATATCTAGTAAGTATCTCAGCAGGGAAACAAGAGACGATAGGGTTGAAGATGTACCAGTAGTACGGGAATTCGTAGATGTGTTTCCAGAAGATCTATCCGGTATTCCACCTGATAGACAAGTGGAATTCACCATAGACCTAATTCTCGGGACGGCACCAGTATCTAAGGCCCCATACCGAATGGCCCCAAAGGAACTATAAGAATTAAAGAAGCAGTTGCAAGAACTCCTAGATATGGACTTCATACGACCAAGCGTATCTCCATGGGGTGCACCGGTGTTGTTTGTAAAGAAGAAAGATGGAAACATGAGGATGTACATCGATTATAGGGAGATAAATTGATTAACCATCAAGAATAAGTACCCACTCCAAGGATCGAGGATCTGTTAGATCAACTGAAAGGAGCTAAGGTATTTTCAAAGATCGACTTACAATCGGGATACCATCAACTGAAAGTAGAGACAAAGGATATACCTAAGACAGCTTTTAGAACTTGATATGGACACTACGAGTTTACGGTGATGCCGTTTGGGCTAACCAATGCACCTGCAGTGTTCATGGACCTGATGAATCGAGTGTTTCATCAATACTTGGATAAGTTTGTCATAGTCTTCATCCATAACATTCTGATATATTCCAAGAGTAAGGAGCAACATGAAGAGCACTTGAGAATAGCTTTAGAGGTATTACGCAAGGAGAAGTTGTATACCAAATTCAAGAAGTGCGAGTTTTGGCTTGAACGAGTTGGATTTCTTGGACATGTAGTTATTGCCCAAGGGATTGAAGTAGATCCGACAAAAGTAGAAGCAGTAACCAACTGGAAAGCACCAACAAATGCTGGCGGAGTACGGAGTTTTCTAGGATTGGCTGGTTATTATAAGAGATTCATAGAAGGATTCTCCAAAATAGCTGGACTAATGACGCGGGTTACAAGGAAGGGAGTAAAATTCCAATGGACGGAAAAATGCGAACAAAGTTTCCAAGAACTTAAGCAGAAATTGATATCAGCACCTATATTAACAATACTTGAAGGTACGGAAGGGTTTGTTATATATAGTGACGTATCCAAGCGATGATTGGGATGTGTACTAATGCAGAATGGAAAAGTGATAGCCTATGCTTCAAGACAATTGAATAAACATGAGCAGAACTACCCGATGCATGATTTAGAACTTGCAGCAGTAGTACACGCTTTGAAGATATGACGACACTACTTGTATGGATGGAAGTGTGATATCTACATAGATCACAAAAGTCTCAAGTATTTCTTCACACAAAAGCAATTGAATATGCGACAAAGACGATGGTTGGAATTGGTGAACGATTACGACTGCACTGTTCACTACCATCCGGGTAAGGCTAATGTTGTGGCCGACGCTCTAAGTAGAAAATCAATGGGACAATTGGCGTCACTACCCACCTCTCAAGTGGAGTTAGTCAAGGACTTGGAAAAGTTGCATATCGAAGTGGTTACCACATCAGGACAAGTCACTGCTCGTCTAGCAGCTTTAATAATTCAACCTACTCTTAGAGATCGAATTATAGAAGCACAAAATAAAAACTCATTTTTGTAGAAGATTAAGAATGAAGTTGGTACCGATAAGAAAAAGGACTTTGGAGTAGCTGAGGATTAGGCACTAATATTTACAGGAAGAATTTGAGTGCCTAAGGATGAAGCCTTGAGAAACGAGATATTGAAAGAAGCTCATTGTACCCCGTACACCGCACATCCCGGTGGTACGAAAATGTATCGAGATCTTCGAGATACATTTTGGTGGAGAAATATGAAAAGAAGTATAGGGTTGTACGTGCAGAAGTGCATGGTATGTCAACAGGTTAAGGCAGAACATCAAAAACCAGCTGGATTGTTAAATCCACTAGATATACCTGAATGGAAATGGGAAAATATCACGATGGACTTTGTGGTTGGATTCCCGAAGTCAGCAAGAGGAAATAATGCTATATGGGTAGTAGTGGATCAACTAACGAAGTTAGCTCATTTTCTTCCAGTGAAAATGACATTTAGTTTAGACCAATTGGCATAGTTGTACATTAAAGAGGTTGTGAGATTACATGGTGTACTTGTATCCATTGTGTCTGACAAAGACCCAAGGTTCACGTCCAAATTTTGGAAGGAGCTATGGGAACAAAGCTGAACTTTAGTACAGCATATCACCCTTAGTCCGATGGTCAGTCTTAAAGGACCATCCAAACTTTGGAAGACATGCTGAGAACGTGTGTTTTGGAACTAGGAGGTAATTGGGAGTCATACTTACCTCTAGTAGAGTTCGCTTATAATAACAGTTTCCAAGCAACTATTGGAATGGCACCATACAAAGCTCTCTATGGTAGAAGATGCAGATCCCCTGTTCATTGGGATGAAGTCGGAGAGAAGAGAGTTTTGGGACCAGAAATAGTTGAAAGGATGGTCAAGGTTATTGATAAGATCCCTGCAAGAATAAAGGCAGCACAGGATCGATAAAAGAGCTATGTAGATACAAGGAGGAAGGATTTAGAATTCCAAGTTGGGGATAAAGTGTTTCTAAAAGTAGCATCGATGAAAGTTGTACTTAGATTTGGAAAGAAAGGCAAGCTACGACCCCGGTATATCGGACCTTTTGAGACACTTGATAGAGTCGGAAATGTGGCTTACCGACTAGCTTTGCCACCTGAATTATCGGCAGTGCACAATGTGTTCCATATATCGATGATAAAGAAGTATGTACATGATCCTAATCATGTAGTGAGTTATCAAACCTTGGAGGTATAGAAAGATTTGTCACACGAGGAACTACCGATTAAGATATTGGATCGAAAAGTGCATAACTAAGGAATAAAGAGATTCAGTTGGTTAAGATACAGTGGAATCATCACGGCGTAGAAGAAGCCACTTGGGAAAAAGAAGAAGAAGCCAAAGACAAGTATCCAACACTATTCACCTAATTAGAAGGTAAATTTCTAGGACGAAATTTTAATTAAGGTGTAGGGGATGTAGAACCCTAAATAATTCTAGACACCTTAGTGGCACTAAGACATGAATATTGGATGACTAAAGTATACTTCAGATTTTTAGTCTCATTTGAGACCCATCTTTGACATAGGAAACATTCGATTTGGAAAATGATATCTAAATAAAAGTTGTAGCTCTTTGAGTTAGCTTTCCAACGCACTTTGAATTACCTTAATCAGATATCAGGAGAAGAAGTTATGATAGAAATTCTGAAGGCTGTGCAATGTCAACCGGACAACAACCAGCCGACAAAAACTGCGTGAAATGAAAATTCTCATTTTTCTCTAGAATTTAAATATTTATTTTCATCAATTATTTTCTCAAAGGGCCACCCACGTTTTTGGCAATAAAAACCCCACTAAATTGAAGCATTTAACCTCAAACTTAAATGGCACCCATGTTTTCTCTCTTAAATGAAATTTGACCCTTCATTTGCTTTAAGTTATGGGATATTTACCTATAAATAGAGACCTCATTTCTCTTATTTTTTTCTCACACCAAAAGCAAGAGCTTTTACATACTAAAGAAAGAGTTTTCAAGAGAGAAAAAGAGAGGGAGGAAAACTATTTTTCCTAGAAGTTTAAGAATTGTTTTCAAGCATTTTTCATAGAAGTTTTGGGTGCCATCAAGGACTGTCTTCAAGCATCGATTCTCAACGGTTTTCAAACATCCAAGGAGTGCATTTCTTTCAACGTCCAAGTTTCATCAAAGTTTTCAATCCATGTTTTCAAAGTTTCAAAAGCATCAATCAAGGTAGGTAGAGGTGCAATGTGTTTAATCGTGTTAAGTTATAAGTTTCGATTCATGTTAATGTTTGTATCTCAAATGGTACTCCGGTACGACATATCCCTCTATGTTAATGGTTGTATGTCAAATGGTACTCCGGTATGGCATACCCCTCTATGTTGAAGAAATGTTCATATGTCAAATGGTGCCCTCGGGTACGGCATACCCCTTCATGTCAAATGGTGCCTCCGGGTACGGCATGTATGAAAAGTTATAAAGTTAATGTTTTGAAATGTATAGCTTGATCACGAATGCACCTATAACACCTATTGAGTTTTTCAACTCACGGGTTTAATCCCATCTCTACAGATTGAAGGAATTCTACCTCGGGCATGGATGGAGGAGAAGATAGAGAGTGATGCAACGAGCCCATGGAAATTCGGTGAATAAGTGTTTTGGATTTATTTTTATGAAATGTTTTCCAATATTATTTCTTTAAAGTTTTGAATAATGCAGAATGCGAGAACAGGTTATGCTGTCTTCAAATAAATTACATTTTGTTGTTTTGAAAAATGATTCAGTGTTTTTGTTTAAATTATTTGAAGTATTATTATTTAAATTATTATTGCAAGATGTAAGCTTCCGCTAAAACGTATACACTTGTTACTAAACCACCGGTTAAGCTAAGTAAAGTAAGTAGCGTTCCGGTCCACTATGGGTCGGGGCGTTACACCTCGGCTGCCAGAGGGCCAGCTATCCCATTAAAGGTAGGGGGCTTGTAACGACGAAACTGTTCCACAACTGAGCTTGTAGTGTTGGAGTTAGTTTGTGCATTTTGTGGATGCGCTTGTGTTTGCTGCCTACCAAGATCTTGCACAGCTCTCAATAAATCCCTAAACATACCTGCCATTTCCTTTAAATCAGCCATATAAATTTTATTTTAGAAATAGTTAACAATAGCTCTATTTATTCGAATGGAAAAACTCAATTTCATAAAATTTTAAATCCTAGAATACATGAGGGATGATTGAAAGAAGAAAAACCTACGAATTATTTCAAGTACTGATTACATTTTTTTTCCAAGGAAGAAAATATTTATTTTAACTAAACTATCTCTAGGTTGCTAGTCTTCATCTTTGATTATCCAAACATTTTGAATCCTATGAAGCTTAGATGGAGGGGCTTCATCATCCAAAGATATACATGACTTAGGCTCAGATTCCTGGTCAACCTCTGGCTCGGGGTCTAGTTCGAACCCTAGCTCCTGCTCTGGTTCTAGTTCTGGCTCTTGTCATGGTACATACTCTGGCGCGTTCTTTGAATTAGATTCATAATTTGGCTCCTCCTCTGGTTCTTCTTCTGGGTCCTCTTCGGGCTAGGGCTAGGGCTCGTGCTCGAGAGTAGAAATCCACCTATCTAGAAAAGTTTCACAATACAGCTCAAACTCAATCCTTTTTAGGTGCTCTGGAGGGTTACCCTCTAGCATTTCATCCCTAACCACAATGTCCATATCTTCCCATTGAGGTGGCAGGGTATGGACAAGATTGTTAACAGCTTGAAGGGGTGTAATCTCGTGTCCTACCCCTCTTGCCGCAACCCACCTAGTGAAGACTTCTTCCACATGCTCAATAAGTGTGTGAGTCGGGTCTATCTCATAATTCTCGTAGGCTTGAATAGCTGTTGCCCTATGTTTTAGAACACTCCTACAAGCGGTCGTCTTCCTAGCAGTCTCTCTAGTTCTAGCCATTACTGTCACACACAAGCCAAGTCCAATTATGCTTGATATTTTATTAATGGTAGCACATTGCCTTTTATGCTCGCATAACTCATTATAAGGATAAAAGATTATACTATTATTAAAATGATTAAGTTGATTAAAAACATGCGGGAAAAACATTTCATAAGTTGCAAAAAAATAAATATCATGCTCACAATTCATACTAGAACATTTCATTTCATTTCTCAACATAGGGATGTATATCTCATGCTCAAAATTAAAAACATATTACGTAATACATTCAGTCCGTCAGATGGTAGTTGATTGGTGAATGCTAGGTGCCAAGAATCTTTTATAATACTTGTTTCTAAAATCATTTATATAAATTTTCATTTTTTGCTAACGGGCTTATCAATACATGAAACAAAATATAATGAAATTTCGAAGCTTGTACTGTGTAGGGATAATGGAACGTACAAGGGGCAGTTGTGAAATCTTTATATATTATATATTAATTTGCAAAAAATTAAAAATTTTAAGGATCATTAATGATTAGCCTCATATTATTTATTTATTTTTATTTTTGTAAAAACATATTTATAAATGCAAGAAATAATCTATGTTATCCACGTTATGAACTTAATAGTAAAAATATTTCTTACTCAAAACATGTCCATTAATTAAATAAGCAATTTAATATGACATGAGAGGTATACAACATTAGTGTTACTTAAACTGAAGTGCATGTCCATCATTTTGAGTACTATTTATTATTTAATTCAGAAATAGTTTTAAACCAATTAATATGCAATTACAAATTCATGCTACCATAAACTTGCATACTCATATATAGACATAGAATACATGTACATCCTTGAAAGTAAAATCATAGTAGTAACACACAAGTACAAAATAGAGTTGAATATAGTTTTAAGAACTTAAAAATTAATATTCACTTAAAAAGCAAATGTCGGCTAACATGGGGGAAGTTTGTTTCAGAATATATAATTACATATTGATTAAGGCACATAATGCCATAAAAAAAATCTAATTTTATTTTCACTATTCTAGCATCACTGTTCACCCGTGAACAGTAACTTTCCATTTTTTTACCTATTCATGCATATATACATATACATATATATATATATATATATATATATA